>NC_133617.1:661610893-661618393 GCF_048593235.1 Sminthopsis crassicaudata
TACCAAAAAGCTACAAATATGTTTAGTCAAAATATTGCAAGAGAGATAAATAAGATAGCACTGGTTAAAGTAGCATGGGAGCAGCTGGGTAGCTCAGAAGTTAGAGTGTCAGGCCTGTCAGGAAGCCATTTTCCTGAGTTCAAATCTGCCAAGATGGCAGAGAGGACACACGTTCCTTTTTGAACGTCTACAACCCTTAGACTAATAATCAAATCTAGTTTCTGAATTAGCTCATAAGACTGGCCACACCCACCCAGCACTGACCCAGTGCAGCCACAGCCGCTTGTAGAAGAAGCTTGGAAAATGTCCTGCCCTAAAAGCAGATTTCAACTTTAAAAAAAAAAAAGAGTAAAAAAGCAAAAAGAACTATGACCATAGATAGTTTTTATGGTGAAAGAGAAGAATAGATTTCAAACTCTGAGGAGACTAAAAGCAAATCATCTCCAGATGAAGCCCCAAAGGGTGATATGAATTGGTCCCCACGCAAGGCTCTCTTAGAAGAAATTTTAAAAGATCTTAAAATAGAGCTAGAAGAAAAATGGGGAAGGGAAATGAAAACTTTCTTTACAAGAGGGTTTGGAAAAGAAAACACGGAAATTATCTGAAGAAAATTCATTACAAAATAGTGAAATGGGAAAAGTATATAACTCCTTTAAAAAGAGATTTGACAAAATGGAAATAGAAAATAACTCCCAAAACTGACCTCAGATACTTATGAGCTATGTGACCTTAGGAAAGATATTTAACCTTTTTGCCTCAGTTTCTTCATCTTAAAATGAGCTAGAACAGTAAATGGCAAATTACTCCAATATTTTTGCCAAGAAAGATCCAAATAGGGTCATAAAGAGTCAGACCCAATTGAAACAAATGAATAAAGTTAAAAAACCAGGAGAATGGATGATCTCATAGTCAACAGTTTTCGAAAAGCAGCATGGAAGCAGAATACTAGACTAGGAATCAAGAAGACCTGGCTTGAAATCCTGGTATTTATGAACTATGTGACCATGGGCAAATTTCTTAATTTTTCTCAGCCTCAATTTCCTCCTCTGTAAAATGGAAATAACATTTGCAATATTTACCTCACAGGGTTGTGAAGATCAAATAAAATTATATATGCGAAGCACTTTGCAGACATTAAAACTATATAAATAATAATCAAAATTATATATATAATATGTATACTTTAGATTTCTATAGTGTTTTTGGCTAGTTCTATAGGTTGCCATAACCAAAAACATCCATTATATTGCAGAGTTAGGGATGAAAGATGGATGGGCCAAATGTTATGCTGGTAACCCTGAAATATTAAAAAAAAAAAACTCAGGCCTCAAAAATGTTGGATACACTTTCTTTGAAAGACAAAAATTCAGAATGAGAAGACATAAATGGGCTATAATCTGGATCAGTGGAAGAAGTGTTCACACCAATGAGATCACAGAACCATCACAGAATCTGGCATGGTATTGCTTATAAAAACCTACCATTTAATTTTTTTATGGTTGTTTTTAAAAGGTACCTATTATCACAGACTTTGAGACTATACAATCTCCCTAAAAAATTCAAGGTGTGAATATGATGAAGCTAAAATATTAAAATTAAAAATCAAACAACAAGAATTAATACAACACTTAATATATGCCAGGTATTACACTAACTGCTGGAGATACAAAGAAAAAATAAAAAGCAGTTCTTGCCCTCAGAGAGCTTACACTGTAACAGAGGCACCAACATGTATAAATATACTCTATGTAAGATATATACTAAGTAGATACAAGGTAATTCAAGAGTACTTAGAAACTTCTCCTGCCCTCAATTCCCTACTCAATTTTTATCTCTTTTTTCTCCCCCTTTCATCTTTAATTTTTTCTTAGTTCCCTGCTTTTTTTCTTTACACTCATCTCCTAGTATGGTAAAGTGCTAAATATTGTCAGAGTTGTGACTTGGCTCCCTGCAAGCAAGGTAATAAAGGGGGCTGTCTTGGCAAGGGTAGAGAACTGATTATCAACCCTCACTGCAGGGATGGTGAAAGAGAAGGGGAAGACAAAAGAGAGGAAGGGAAAGGAAAACAAAATTATTAAGAGCATACTATGCACCAAGAACTTTGACAGAAATTACTTCCTTGATCCTCACAACAGCCCATGGTAGGTCCTATTATTACCCACATTTTACAGTTGAGGAAACTGAGGCAGAAAGAGCTCAAGTCACTTACCCAGCATGACAAAGTAAGTGTCAAATGTCAGATTGGAACTCAGTTATTCCTGACTCTACATCCAGCCACATCACTACCTAGCAGTTTTATAAATGCAAGGGCAGATACAGAAGCTGGGGGCAGTTGGGGAGTGAGGGGAAGCATCAAATGCATCTGGGAGATCCCAAAGGAATTCCTTGACATCACTCAATGGAGGGCTCTATTCTGCACATGGTGGATGCCCCACAGCCAGCTTAACTCGAAAAATGAGATATTGCAAAGTTCACCTCGGCTCAGGCCAAAGAGAATCCTAGTGGGGGGAGGTTAAGTAATTACAAGGCAAGCTAAGGAGCAGAATTAAAGTAGAAGAGCTAGCAGTGATGGAAAGTAAAAGATAAACACAAACCACAAGGATCACGAAGAGAATTTATTAGGGGGAAAAAAGGCCATTGATCTTAAACAAAGTCAAATTTAAAGATTCAATCAAGAGAAAAATCTACATTATACATCAGCCATATTAATATTGTTATAGATGCAGATTTACATATGGGTAAAAGCATATGTGTACATATGTGTGTGTGTGTATAGATAGATAGATAGATAGATAGATAGATAGATAGATAGATAGATGAGTGCATGGGGGGTGTAAAAAAAAATATATATATATACATATATATGAGTGTCTGTATATTATATATATATATATAGAGAGAGAGAGAGAGTTATATATAAATATATAGACAGCCTGCTTAGGGGAAGTGGAGGGGTGATGAAAGGAGAAAAAAGAATGAAGCAAAAAGTGCGTAGCAGAGAACAAAATAATAACAAGGAAGCAGAGGAAAGATGAGCATTAATGAATATAATCTCCTCTACTATTATATATGCTTTCTTGAAATGAAAATTTATTGTTGTATATTTTGAATCCTCCCCGATGTCCTGCTAGGCACATGACCATTTTTGTTTTGTTTTGTTTTGTTTTTTCTTTGCTGTCTTTCTTTTTCTAGACTGTTTTATCTTATTTTGTATTTAGTTTAATTTTTAAAAAGCAAGCAAAAAAACAAAGAGAATTCTAGGTTGTGGAGGTCCATGAAATATTTGCAGTTTGCAGTGGACCTGGAATCCTGGATGGTAACTCTGGTGGCCTTATGGGAAGTCCCTGAGATACTCCAGATGCTGTCAGGAACCAGAGTCACTAATTTCAACTGCTTCCTCAGCCAGAAGTTTGCATCCCCCAGAATAGCAAATGTGTTTTACCAGGCAGAAAAAAATTCCTCAGAGGTCTGGGCCAACCGTCTGGGCAGCTCTGGGGTATTATGGAGGCCCCTGCTGGGGTCCAGTCCAGCAGTCAGCCTCTGCCATTGTCAGCTGCAGGACATACCGTTATAGAGTCAAACAATAACTGTCACATCTCTAATTGTTATAAAGGGGATGATGGGAGTTTGGGGGGTTGGGAAGGGACAGTGTTGTTGTGTTCCAATAATTGGGGCAAGTGCCAGTCCTGGGAAAGGAACAATCGCCTTCCTCAGAAGAGGGCCAGGATCCAGGAAAGCATCAACCAAAATAAAACCAAAAATAAAATTATTTTTAAAAAGCAAAAACAAGGTAAGGAAATATAAAAATGATAACTGTTTTCAAATATATTTAAAGGCTTTTGTAGTGGAAGTAAATATGTTTTATGCTACTCCAGAAGAGAGATCTTAGGACCAAATGATGGAAATAACAAGTTGCTTTTTTTGCTTCAATAATAAAAATAATATTCTGACAATAAGACCTAGCTAATTATGAAGTGAACTACTCTGTAAAGAGGTGAGCTTCTTGTTACTAAAGGCATTCAAGCAAAAGGCTAACTGACCGTCCATTAGGGAAATTGTAGCATACTGCAAAGGATGGGGCTAGTAAATAAATTAGTAGGTGGTCTTTAATGCTAAGATTGAAGATGTTATGATTTTATGCAGAAATTAATTTGCCTAATAACTGATCCAAAAGTGTATTGTTCACTCTCACTAATGTATTATAAGAACAGATCATCACATATCTGAATGCCCAGTATCACGATTTTCTTCTTTGTTTAGCTTCCTCTCCTGCCTCCCTTCTTTGTCCTCTGCAAGAAGAGACTGATTTGGGAGGGGGGATGAGGAAGGGAGAGGAGTAGGGAAGTGAACTCCAACATCCTCATAGAAAGCATTTGGAATGTATTTCAGTCTTAGATTTCAAGCAGAGAGTCCCTTTGATCAGAGAGGAGGGTTTTTTAAGGCTCAGCTTCAATTGATCTGGCTCAGAGAAGAGATTCTTTTGGCCAGTACTGCTAAAGCCCAGATCATGAGACAAACCCAGATACAAGGGTAATGCTTCTTTTTGACATTGGTTTATTTGAGGCTTTGCCAGCACCAATGGACAAACTTTTTGCTACACAATTTGCTCAGAAAAATGTTTGGAGCTTTTCAATACTGACCAAAAAGTAACCCAGGGTTATTACTAGAACTTAATTTGCATATTTACCTAAGGAACTATGGGATACCCAGAACTGTTCAAGGATCACAATTTGCTTATGTGCCCCTGCCTCTTCGAAGAGGAATTTGAGGTTATTGCCAAGTCCCCTAGACAACTAAGTTTGGACAACACTAAAGCTCTACACTGAAATACCCTGGGAGAAAAACCCTTGGGAAACAAGAAAATTCACCCTGAATTTCCTCCCTCCCTCCTTCCTTCCCTCTGTCCCTTTCTTTCCTCTGTCCACATACAGATGCTTACCTACAGATGCTCTTAAAAGCATTTTTTTCACTTTTGCACCTCTGAACCCTCCCAAGATATCTTGGGTTTCAGGGGCTAGATTTCTTTCTTAAGGACCATGTCTTAAACCAAAACCAATCTGATTCTAATCGGCCCCCAATAAGTCCTAGGCCAAACCCCATCTTTGGGTCAAGATTGACTCAGATAGAATGTAAATAGCAATTATTTCTGCTTTGGCCAGAAACTCTGAATATATTCCCCTCCAGGATTCATTCAGTTATTATTTATTTAGATTTTGTGTGTAGAAAAGTTATCAAACTGTGCATATCCTTTAATCCGGCATTGCTGCTATTGGGCTTATATCCCAAAGAAATACTGAGGAGGGGAAAGGGACCTGTGTGTGCCAAAATGTTTATGGCAGCCCTTTTCGTAGTGGCTATAAATTGGAAGATGAATGGCTATCCATCAAGTGGAGAATGGTTGGGTAAACTATGGTATATGAAGGTTATGGAATATTATTGCTCTGTAAGAAATGACCAGCAGGAGGAATACAGAGGGGTTTGGAGAGACTTACATGAACTGATGTTGAGTAAAATGAATAGAACCAGAAGATCGCTGTACACTTCAATAACGATACTTTATGAGGACATTCTGATGGAAGTGGAAATCTTCAACATAAAGAAGATCTAATTCACTTCCAGTTGATCAATGATGGACAGAAATAACTACACCCAGAGAAGGAACACTGGGAAATGAATGTAAATTGTTAGCACTACTGTCTATCTACCCAGGTTACTTATACCTTCGGAATCTAGTACTTAACATGCAACAAGAAAATGGTATTTACGCACATATATTGTATCTAGGTTATATTGTAACACATGTAAAATGTATGAGATTGCCTGTCATCTAGGGGAGGGAGTAGAGGGAGGGAGGGGAAAATCTGGAAAAATGAATACAAGGGATAATCTTACCAAAAAAAAAAAAAAAAAAAGATTTTGTGAGGCTAGGTAAAAGAGGAGATTCTTTGCTTCGTTTGCTATCTAGCCTTAATCATGGAATGGGTACAGCCTCATTCAAACTGAGACCTGTTGAAGACCTTAGGTTAAAAGGGCCAAGATCTCCCACTGCATCCAGGGTCATTTCTTGTAATCTTGATCTGTATCTTGCTACTGGACCCAGATTGCTTTGGAGGGAAAAGTGGGGGCAGGTGATCTTGCATGGCCTTACCTCATGTAAATCCAATTCACTTACATCCCCTCCATGATGTCATGGTCCTCTTCAAGAATGAAGGACAAATAACAACAGATTGCTTCACGCTGCAATGAGTGATCTCTAAACTCCCTTAACCCATGATTATGTTTAAATATATATATACATATGTGTTTGTGTGTGTGTGTGTGACTAGATAGTCAAAGAGAGAGAGAAAGGCAGACAGATGGAAAGATAGGGAGAAAGAGACAGAGACAAAGAGAAACAGAGAGAGCCAAAGATGTGGATGGATGGATGATAGATAGATAGATTAAAAAAAAGTTGTGAGCATGACACCCTGTCATATGTAACCCTATCTTCATGTTAAAATACTCAACTCATGAAAATTATAATCCTTCATTAGTAGCTATTATTGATGACCTTGATATAAAGGGAAGGATTTGGTTTTTGTGTCTTTTGACATCTTACCTTTTGTGGTTAGAGAAAGGTTTTCCTTTAAGAGGATGGAACAGAAGGAAGGGGGAAAGAGTCAGCTATTAATTAAGAAGTAATAAAGGTAAAACACCACAATCTCCATTCCACCAACACCACCATCTTCAAGGGATCTTTCCATGGGTTGAAAATGAGCCTTAGCTGGAAGAAATGACCAAAGATCTCAGGTGAGGGAGTTCCAAATTCAGCTTGGGCCTAATATTCTAAAGAAGAGATTCCATTTTCACCTCCTGTTAGAAGAGGATCATACAGGCAGAAACTAGGCATGGACCCACACTTAACACCATATACCAAGATAAGATCAAAATGGGTCCATAATTTAGGCATAAAGAATGAGATCATAAATAGATTAGAGGAACAGAGAATAGTCTACCTCTCAGACCTGTGGAGGAGGAAGGAATTTATGACCAGAGGAGAATTAGAAACCATTATTGATCACAAAATAGAAGATTTTGATTACATCAAACTAAAATGTTTCTGTACAAATAATACTAATGCAAACAAGATTAGAAGGGAAGTAACAAATTGGGAAATATTTTTAAAAGGAAAGGTTCTGACAAAGGTCTCATTTCCAAAATATATAGAGAACTGACCCTGATTTATAGGAAACCAAACCATTCTCCAATTGATAAATGGTCAAGGGATATGAACAGACAATTCTCAGATGATGAAATTGAAACTATTTCCACTCATATGAAAGAGTGTTCCAAATCACTACTGATCAGAGAAATGCAAATTAAGACAACTCTGAGATACCACTACACACCTGTCAGATTGGCTAAGATGACAGGAACAAATAGTGATGAATGTTGGAGGGGATGTGGAAAACTGGGACACTGATACATTGTTGGTGGAGTTGTGAAAGATCCAGCCATTCT
>NC_133617.1:661923393-662075893 GCF_048593235.1 Sminthopsis crassicaudata
GTATTTTTTCATTATGATTATAGGTGGCTTTAATTTCTTCATCCAAAAATTGTCTGTTCATATCCTTTGATCTTGTTAATCAGCATTCTAGAAGATTTCACTTCCATGTCCTTGACCTTAAAGAACTTACAATCTAATTGAGAAATCACATACACACACACACACACAAACAATGATATTATACACTACAGTGCATGGCACTGTGGCAGTGAATAATGAATAGACTATTTGGAATTGCTTGGAGTCAAAAAGGCTTGATGGTCTGATCTGCACTTCTTGTTATTCAGTGAGTAAGAATGACTAGATGATCTCTAAAGTGCTCTCCAGTTCTTATATTTTGCCCATTTACTATATTTTCAGAATAAAGGAGAGCTAATGCTTTTGGTATTATCCTAAAAGTATGAATACTGCCAAGTTAAGAACCCATCAAAGTGGGTAGAGGGAGGCACATGGTCCCTCACGAGTAAGGTAGAGGAAGTGGATAAGGGAAGGACTGAGGAAAGGACTCAGCAAGTTTTTCTTTGAGGACTAAAATTTAAACTTGCCTCTCTGATCAACTTCCTGTTTTTCCCTTCCAGCATGCTATCATCTTATATATTTTACTTTTTGCCCTACCATTGCTGCTATTCTACCCTTCAAATCAAACCACCATACCTAGGAGTTTAAACACTCAACTCTGAAATCCTCCATGCTACTTCTGAGCAAGGCTAACGATGAGGAAATTCTTATATTGAGCTAAAATCTTCATCTCTACAACTTCTGCCTGGTTCTCCTTGCTCTGACTCTTAGGCCAGGGTCTGATTCCTCTTTAGAAGACAGGCCTTAACTTACATGAACTGATGCTGAGTGAAAGGAGCAGAGCTAGGAGATCATTATACACTTCAACAACGATACTGTATGAGGATGTATTCTGATGGAAGTGGATATCTTCGACAAAGAGAAGCTCTAATCCAATTCCAATTGATCATTGATGGACAAAATCAGCTACACCCAGAGAAGGAACACTGGGAAATGAATGTGGACCTCTTGCATTTTTATTTTTCTTCCCAGGTTATTTTTACCTTCTGAATCCAATTCTCCCTGTGCAACAAGAAATTCAGTTCTACACACATATATTGTATCTAGAATATACTATAACACATTTAACATGCATGGCACTGCCTGCCATATAGGGGAGGGGGTGGAGGGAGGGAAGGGAAAAATTGGAATAGAAGTGAGTTCAAGGGATAATGCTGTAAAAAATTACCCATGCATATGTATTGTCAATAAAAAGTTATAATAAAAGAAAAGAAAAAAAAAGGGGAACTGTCACATGCTCTAAAAGTCTTCTCTTTGTGTACCTAAACATTCCAAATTCTTTTAATTGATCTTTAAACAACATTGTTTCAACAGGTTTAGCCATACTCTCTAGGGAAGTTATAAATAATAGAAATAATGTCATTTTCCTTTGTATTTTACTATAGACTTTTTAAATTAAAATTTTTCCCAATTAATAAGTATTTATTTTCTCTCCCTCCCATCTACCATCATTGAAAGGGGAAAAAGGGAAACAAAGTATTTGTAACAAACATGCACAGTTGAGCTAATCAAATCTCCAAATTGGCTCTGCCCAAAGATGTCTGTCTCTTTCTGCATATTTATTCATTGACTCTCTGAGGAAGACTGCCATATTGGCAGTTTTTTTTGTTTGTTTGTTTTTTCGTCTATAATAACTTTATTATCTTAGAAAAATCATTGTCTAGAAATATGGGGATACAAGAAAAGATGTTTGCAGTCAAGTGCCTGGTCAGCAGCCAGTATGATTCATAAAGGGGATGGAATGAAATTGCCATATGGTTTTAATACATCCGTATCTGTACCCTGAATTAAGAAAGACCATGGTATGATAGATAGTATAATGAACTGGAAGAACATGACCAGAGTCCCAATTCCAGTTCTGCCATTCTTTTATCTTTAGGAACCTCAATAAGGGCACTGGATTATATGATTTCTACAATCCTTTCCAAAAATAAAGTTTCATGATTCTCTGATAGTAGCTGCTATCCTCTTTATGGACCCACTTCCAAAAATAACAGGCACTCTGAACTGTTTCACTTGAAGGGAGGATATGTTACACCTGCTTTCCCACACTTTTTTGCCTAGTTATGACAGTACACACATCTGGGAGCCTCTGGATAGGGCTACAGGAATGCCTCTGGCCATAAAATAGAGCAAAGCTAACAGACCTATGTGAACCTAATCACATCATCTCATCTGTGAAAAGAGCAATGGATTTGAAGTTAAAAGATGGTTCAAATCCCAGCTCTTATTACTTCACATATGCCAGTGGGTACATTTTTTAAAAACTTATTTGAGACACAGTTTCTTCATCTATGAAATGAGAAGAATGGGACTAAGCAACCTTTAAAGTCTCTATGTACTCTAAATCCCATGATCCTTGGAATCATCAAGCCTAGCAGTCTTATTGACTTAATTAAGGGCCATGCCACTCAATACTACCAAGCTTCTGACTCTATCTCATTTTCTGTATACTTTATTAATTATTTTTTCTCCTGGGAGAAGCAACTGGCTAATGGAAACAGTTAAATATACAACCTCCCTCCCAGAAAGATTGTGGGAAGGCATAAGAATTCAGATTAAGTCAACAGACATATGGCCCAGATTTTCTGCCTAACTCTAAGAGTTACATGCTCTACTAAGATACCTGCTAGTGTGGTTTTGGAATGAAAGAACCACACCCTAACCCATCTCAACATTTCCACAACTCTGGCTAACAACCAGAATTGAGAAAGTTTTTTTTTTTCTTTCTTTTAAAATTTTTTTCTTTTTTTAACATGAATTTTAAAAACAAATAAAGTGACCATTTTCATATACAACATAAAACAGAAAAAGAGCAAATTTTTGAAGCTATAAATCTCTATTATCTCCAACTTACTTTTTCCTTTAAGTACACAATAAATTCAACATGTTACTTTCAAAATTGTCATGCTAGTTTGTGTTTCCTTCTGTTTTGTTCTGTACATTAAAAATACTTCAATTGTGATAGTGAGAGCTATCTTATGTAGAGAGGACCATGGGGAACTGAATGTAGATCAATACATTTTTGTTGTTTTTTCTTTTTTTTTCTTCCTCATTTCCCCCATTTTGATCTGATTTTTCTTATCTGGAATGATAAATATGAAAATATGTTTAAAAGAATTGCACATGTTTAATTTATTTTGGATTATTTGCTGTCTAGGAGAAGGGGGAGATTGGGAGGAAGGGAGAAAAATTTGGAATACAAAGTTCTTCAAAGGTCAATGTTGAAAACTATCTTTGCATGTATTTTGAAAAATAAAAAGCTATTATTATATGAAAATAAAAATAACTTCAATTATCCTCTTTTTTTCTTCTTTTGATAACCCTATTGCCTGGCTAGATCTCCTTTCTACTTCTCCTTCTCCCTCTCTCCTGAAAAATAAAAACAAAAAACAAAACTCTTTTAACAAATATTCAAGGTCAAGCAAAACTCATCATCATACTGTCATATCCATAAATTTATGCCTTGGCCATCTTCATTGGTCATTGCAATGAATGCTTCCATATGTAAAATATTGTTATTGTATATTACTCTCCTGCTTCTGCTCCTTTCACCCTTCATCAATTCATACAATCTTCCCAGATTTCTCTTTTGTCATTTCTTTTGTCATTTCCTACAGCTTGATAGTATGCCAATACATTCATATCATAATTTGTTCTGCCATTCCCCATTTGATGGATATCCCCTTAATTTTAAGTTCTTCACTATTAACATAAAGAACTGTTAAAATATTTTTGTATGTGTAGGTCCTTTTTGTCTTTCTTTAATTGTCAGTGTATAACCCTCGGAAAAAAACCACTTGATGAAGATTATTCCTGGAATGAATTCCTGGAATGAAGCCACAACAACTGCCCAAATGCAGCAGCAATAGCAATAGGAGTAGTTTTAGATATAAAAGAAATAAGAATGGTGGATATATATCAGCATCCAACAGCAACTTCCTTAGACTTGATACATTTATGCCACACCAAATAAATGGAGAAAAACTGTTGAACCAATGAACTATGGGGCAGAGTTTGCAAACAGGAGCCAACCCCAAGATCTGAAGTGTCCAATGAATGCTTTAGCTTTCAAGAAATGAAAAACAAAAGGCAAATTAAAAACAAACAATAGGCAACACCTTTAAGTTCTGAGCTCTAGAAAGAGACAATTAGGGTCACTCAGAAGGATATATGGGCAAGGGGGAATCTGGAGCAAGAGGAAACCTAGTGATCTCTCTAGTCAAGTGTTTGCAGGGCACAAAACTATGTGTGTAATAGGTATGGTATATTGTTGAGCCCTCAGATGGATGCCCACTCTTGCCTGTCCATTACTTTTCTATCTGGAGCTCTAGTTTCCTTTCAAGGTACCATAGTCATAAAAAATGAAGATGAATGAATAGAAAATATGATAAGTATAATTAATGTATGTAATTTCAGGTAAGAATATACTTTTTCTTAAAAAAAGCAAGTCATGGGGCAGCTAGTTGGTTCAATGGATAGAGCACCAGGCCTGAAGTAGGGAGGACCTGAGTTCAAATTTGGTGTCACACTTAACACTTCCTAGCTATGTGACCCTGGGCAAGTCATTTAACCTCAGTTGCCTCAGGGGAAAAAAAAAGTCACAAGATCACAGACTTAAAGATAGAAATACTATCTGGTCCAGTCCCACATTTTATAGATGGGGAAACTGAGATTGAGGGAGGTTGAGTGTCTTGGCCAAAATCACACAAAGGGAGTAAGAATATGAACTCCAGGCTTCTGATTCCAAAGTCAGTGTCCTTTCCCTCTGAATCCTGCTGTTTGCCACAATGAAATTGCTAGGTGTCATTCAGGATTTGTCAAGCCCAATCCTAAGGCTCCTTCACCCAGAACCAAGACTATTATTTGATTTCATCCTCCAAGGACATGAGCACCAGTTTACCAATGGAAGCAATTCTCTATCTTCTGACCGCTTAAGACCATTCTATGGAGAATTCTGAATCAGTTCAGCCACATGAGCTCTCTTCTCTCTGGAAAACGATTCACACTGCCTAATTGGCCTGCTCATTCTTCAGTGATTAGTTCTCCTGAAAAAGGCTCCCACATCCCCCAGTTACCCTGAAATCCAGCTTTGTTGTCTGGTTCTATTCCTTTGGGGGGGAATCATATGATATATGAATGAATGATCTGGATTCATGGGGGATTTTTTGTTTGTTTTGGGTTTTGTTTGTTTCTGAAGTATTTCTCTGTTATGAATCTTATTAGAAGCTTCAAGGAGAAATTAAGAGAACTATTCTCTTCAGATTTAGCCTCAAATTCAACAGAGATTTGTCCTGTGTGAATATGCAGAGGAAGCAATGCTCAAAAGAGGCTATTTCTTCATGTTAATCTACTACTTCTAAAAATCTACCAGAGAGCAAAGACTAGAGGTAATTTAAACAAATGTTACCCAAATACTTGTGCCCCTCAGCTACTTTGTATTTACTTTTCTATACTTTGTATTTGTTTATATTGTATATGTAATTTTCTCCAATAGAATATAAACTCCTTGAAGGGAAGAGCTGTTTCAGTCCAGTGCCCCGTGGATACTTAACTTAATAAGTACTTTTTGGTCACCATGGCCTTTATTTTCCACAGTTCTTTCCTCTTCAATCCAACATACCCATATTGCCACCAATTTGATATTCCACAGGTCACACCATGTCATCCCTCTGTTCAAGAAGCTCTTTCTAGGGCAAAAATATAAATTCCTCTCTTTGGGATTTAAAGGCCTTTATTAGCCATCCCCCGACTATATTTCCAGGCAAATTACATGTTATTTCCTTCACAAACTATGTTCCAATCAAACTAACCTAGGTGCTTTTCCTCCTATACAACAGTAGTATCAAACTCAAATAAAAATAGATCCTTGCAGGCCATATAGTGACTTAGAAAAGCACAAATTAACATTACCTGTGTTGTACTGTATTTTATTTATTTTATTAAACATTTCTCAGTTATATTTTCATCTGGTTTTTCTCACTCTTACTTGGGACTGTTGCAGTCTGAAGGTCTGTTGAAAGTTTGACACTTACAGCTCCAATATTTTAGGCTCTCATTCAAGCTGGGCTCTCATCCTTGGAAAGCTCTTTCTTACTCCTACCTTTTAGAACCCTTCCAAGGTCAGGCCAAGTGTCATCTCCTTCAAGAGACCTTCCCCAATTCCCCCAATTGGTTGTTGTTTCCTCTTCTCACTTAAAAATTATTTTGTATTTTTTGGTATTTATTCTATATTTACTTATATGTCAACATCCTTCAATAGAATGTAAGCTTCTTGAGAACAGAAATGTCTCACTTTATTTGATTCCTGTAGTATAATACCTAAAACTAAAAACTTCTGCTGTACTCTTTATTCCTAAATATGCTGCTTCAGTCATTTTAGTAACTTTTGTTATTTAAGATGCCACAGGAAATCTTGCCAAGTGGAAACCTGAGTTCTAATCCCAGTTCTATCACTGTATGGTTTTGAGCAAGTTATTTTACATCTTTTAAGGTCTAGTATCTTCATCTGTAACTACTGAACTCACCAGGTTGTTGTGAGGGTCAAATGAGACTAAACATGCAAAGTGCTTAGCAAACCCTAATGCACTATATAAAGGCCAGCTCTTAAAAATGATGATATTAATGTTAATGATTAATAACTAGCATCCATATGAAAAATTAATACAATCATGTTAATAATATCTATAATAATATTAATAATGTTGATAATGATCATATTAGTTATGAGATCCTATCAATTAGGGAATAACTGAACAAGTTCTGGTATGTGAATGGAGTGAAATGTTATGATAAAAGAGTGGTTTCAAAGAAAACTGGAAAAAATTTGTATGAATTTTAGCGATCAGAAGAACAATGTATATACTGCATACTTCTAAAGACTAGCAATTCTGAAAGACCTGAGAATTTTGGTCAACACAATGACCACTGGAAATGGTAGAGGGCTGATGATGAAGCTTTTTACCTAGTTCCTGACAGAGAAAGGATGTGCAGAATCACACATGGTGTGTGTGTGTATATGTGTGTGTGTGTGTGTACTTGAGCCATGATTAATGGCTTAAATTTGTTATGAGTTTGTTTTTGTGTTGAGATAGAAAGAAAATGAATCTTTGTTAACTGTAAAAACAATTAAAAATTTTAAAAAGGGACAAAAATAAATTAAGCTAGTTATTTTTTTAATCACAGGTGGGACTCTATTGAGGAAATACCCTCTATTAATGTACAACTTATGCTCTCAAGGAGCTGCCTGGGCCCCAAAGGTTTAAAGGATTTCCCAGGGATCATATGACCACTCAATGTCAGAAATGGTACTTGAACCTAGAACTTCCTAAGTTGGAATTTGGCACTACCCACTAAGATATGCAAATTCTAAAAGTACTATTAATAGTAAAATGACTGAGTCTATATGCCCTTTAAGTTTCTTTCCAGCTCAGACATTTTATGAGACTGAAATAATCAGATATAAACTCAGAACAAGGATATTCTATGGTATTCCAGTAAATGCATTTGGGCTGAGGTAATGACACCATTCAAAATTTCCTCTAGGTTTCAATGCAGGGACCCACAAACCAGAACCTAGATTGTAGGTTTTGCTGTGAGGGCTGGAGGAGAGGAGAGGCCCTGCATATGGTAGGCACTGTATGGAAGAGAGGACAACAGTAATAGAGAATAGAATAGGGAAGGGCATTGGGCCATATTCTAAAATGCTGATTTTGAGGATGATTTTGTTCAAATGGAAAAACCAGCAACACTAAAGCATCTTCACCATTCTTAGGCTATCCCAAGCTGAAATCTAGTCTCAGAGACCTGGGATATAAAATCCTAGAATATCAGATCTGGAAAGGTAGCCCAGAATTTCATATAGAACATCCCGTAATTGAGCAAGAAACTCCCTAAAATATTGCTGACAAGTGACTACCCAGGTCCTGTTTATATGTCTCTAGGAACAGAGAACTCTCAGTCTTATCAGGTGATCTCATCTACTTTTAGACATATCTAAATGTTTTGAGAGGCAACTTGGTATAGTAGGTGGTGCTGTAGAGTATCAAATGTGGAATCAAGAAAATCTGAGTTCAAATTGACCTCAGACATTTATTACCTTAGTAGGTCAGGTCATTTAACCCTGTTTATCTCAGTTTCCTCATCTGTAAAATGAGCCCTAGAAGGAAATAGCAAACTGCTCCAGTATCTTTGCCAAGAAAACCCCAAATGGGGTCACAGAAAAGTGTATATGACTGAATAACAAATAATATAGTGGAAGGAAACCTAGCCTTGAAGCCAAGATCTGGATTCCATTTTAGCTTGACACACTGGAGGTATGTGTGTCTTTAGGTAAGTTACCTCTAGGCAACTCTAGGTCTATAATTTGCAGAGAAGATGATAAACTGCAATAACAAAGGACAATGACAAACTCCCTCTTGGGAATTCCCTATATCAATGAAACCACAGATCCAAAATCTATCCCTATCCCAAAATGTTTTGTTCTTAAATGAATGAAAATGCATTTATTAATCATTTGCCATATACTAAAAGCTATATGATCTTGAGCCTGAATCTGTTTCCCTGTAGCTCTGCCTATTGCTCCTACTTTTAGCCCCTGTTGCCCAATGAAACAAGCTAAAATGTGTTTCACATAGTAGCTTTTCTTATACTTGAAGACAGTGCTTGAAATGCTCCAGGTTTTGTTTTTACTCTAGGTTGAACATCTCCACTTCCTTCAACAGGTGTGGAATGGTCTTTAGTCACCTCCTGGTCTCCCTGCTCTGGCTTGTCATGGGCCAAATGTATAGAGCCAATGCTTTAACATGAAAAATGTGAGACCTCAGTCTATGTTTCTGCTTCCTGATTGAACAAGACATGGGGCAGAAACAAAATCCTATGTAAAAACAGACGCACTGTTCAACTATTCAACATTTTTCATTCATACTGATTCTAAATGTCCAGCTTCACTGAGCATCTTGGAGGTCTGCTCTTCTAGCTAGGGAGATGGAATCAAGCACACAAGGCATCCACCTCTCCAGACTTATTTCACCCTATTCTCCTCTACACATCCTGAGTTATAGTCAGACTGGACTACTATAATGTGGTGGTGAAAAAAGATGCTATAAAATTGTCCCTTTCATATTGTGGGGGAGAGGAAGTTAAGGGTGTGGTAGCCACATGATCTGGAAAATCCATATAAAATTTGTTTGGCCCTGCATACCATAGAAAAAGTCTGAATTTTCATCCTCTCTAGAGGCCTTTCACCCAGAATATTCCTATACCAAGCTGGTCCCATCCCAATTCTTTCATTTTGGGAAGGAGCTTAGACTTGCCATCATTTATTAAGCCCCTGTTTTTGTTTCTGCCTTTTTGTACTTCAATACCATACCTTAATATTCCCCCCCTCCAAGTTCCGATTTATGCATTATTTTTCCTCATTAGAATGTAAACTCCCTGAGGACAGGCTTTTTTTTTTTTTTTTCCTATTTGTATTCCCAGTGCTAGTTAATTTAAAAAGGCCAAGGTCACCCATTTCATTCAGGGCCATCTCCAGTCATCCTGATCTGTATCTGGCCACTAGACCCAAATGGCTCTGGAGGAAAAAGTAAGGCAGATGACTTTTCCCAGCCATCCCTTACTTAAATCCAATTCATTTATATGTCATGGCATCTCCTTCTTGATCCTGATCCTCTTCTAGAATGAAGAACAAACAACAGCCAAACAAGGGGCCTAAGTAACCAGCTTGCCATTACACTACCCACTATACCAATGCACCTGGCCATTCAATCAATTTGGAATCCCCCTATCCATACTATTATCTAAACCACATCTCTTCTTATCCACAAAGTTATCTCCTCTAGTCTTATTAGAACTAGGTGGTAAAATAGCTAGAGTACTGGAAGTTAGAAAGACTTGAATTCAAATTCAATCCCAGATACTTAGTCACTGTGTGATTTTGAAATCTATCTGCCTTATCTTTTTCATCTGTAAAATAGATATAATAATAGCACCTACCTCCCTAGGTTGTTGTGAGAATACAATGAGATAATATTTAAGTCCTTTGCAAACCTTAAAACTACATATAAATAATACCTCATTTTTTATTACTTTGTATCATAATCTTCATATACATGTTGCAATTCTGTATGACTTTTCATCTTTGTATTACTGTGACAATTGATTGATACTTAACAATAGTTAACATCAGAGCTGAAAGAGTCCTGACAGTATTTTGAGGTTCATAAGAAGCCAGTCCATTGAGGGGTCTTGGTCAAGGTTCCAGAGTGAGTTAGTGACTTGGACCTAGGTCTCACTAGCTCTTGATAATATATTACTGTATCTTTAATAGGCAGAATGTGATTTTGATTTGGAAAAAAAAAAAGGAGGGGAGAGAACAAGTTGAAGAACAAACAGATCCAATATGCTTGATCTTGGGAGGGTGAGGTCAGGAAGAAACTTGATATATTGCTAACATAATATGCATCCATTAAAGTATTTTTTTCCTTGAATTTCATTAATATAGAAGATACCAACTGAGGGTCTAGCTAGCCTTCTTCCCTATGGGTGAACAAGCTTTCTCAAGGATTTCTTGAGGCAGCCAATCAAGTTCTGACTATAAGAATCCTCAACCTGATGTCTCAGCAGGAAAGACAATCCAGTTGTTAGCTCTGTCTTTACATCTAAAATACTTAAGAAAAATTTAAGAAATGATTCCATGCATCAATGGTTGGAGGGTTCTATTAACACACACACACAGCAACTAATGGAACATAGATTGTTTAACTTTTCTTACCTAGTAAAATGAGGAGTGCTTTCCTTGAATTGAAAAAGCTGAGTTCAAATCCTACCTGTAATTGTGTAACCTTGAGTAAATCAACACTTCAGAGCCTCAGTTTAACCTGAAAAATTTAGTAATATTATGATCACCTCACCTACCCTGATAAGGCTAGAGTGAACAAATTGCAAATGAGTTATTATTATTAATATTACTAGTATGTGAAAGTATTTCCTTTGCTAGGCTCAAGTTCATGAACAGATTTATGAACTTAAATAACTCTTAGATACAACCTCTGGTCACCAGAAGCCTCGAAGTGAAAGTCTCTCTTTGAGACACCTAACAGTAAAGACAATGCTATAATAGCTGGGTTGGACTTGGCATGCATCCACTCACTCATAGCTAAATTCAACAGCACTCCTGGGTATTCGATGCATGTTGCCTTAAACATGCTTTGACAACTGGAATATCAGAGCTTGGAAGTCACCTGGTTTTCTCCATCTTTGTAATCTGATTCCCCTTGTCAGTAACACTGAGGGGTGGGGGTGGGGAGGTGGAGTTTCAACACTACCAGCAGCAAGTGAATACTGCTAGCTATAATCATCAGGCTTGAGCCTGAGCAAGTGCTTCTTGTCCACTTTTTTTTTTTTCTCTGCATTTCATCCCCACCAAAGCAGAAGAGAAAGAAAAGAAGGGAGAAACTGTGGTGGTTTAGCATGAGTAAAAATGAATAGAGATCTGCCTTCTGGAGAAGGATGGGGTCCTTGAAGTTTCAAAAGATGGTCCCTATCTTTCCCTTCAAAAGAAAACTCCAGTCTCAAGCACAGACAGTACAAAAATTGCTCTTATTAGTTGAATGTCATCGTTCAAAGCAAAAGGTTTAGGACTGCTGCATTATTTATACTGGTCTCATTTTGACTCCAGAGGCTATATCTAAAAATTAGTCCAGATTGGGGCTGGGGAGAGAGTAATTAAAAACCAAAAGACCTAGGTTTGAATTTCAGCTCTCCCATTTAATGGCCTTATGGTTTCCAGCAAGTCATTTCATTTTTCTGTGGTTGTCTCCTCCTTACTAAGATGAGAATAAATAATACTTATACTGCCCCACCTCTAGACAATTGAGTTGGGCAGAAGGGCCAAGAGAAAGGGAAGTAACTACCTCAGGATTTCAATTCTGGGGGCAGCTAGGTGGCGCAGTGGATAAGAGTACCAGCCTTGAATTCAGGAGGACCCCAGTTCAAATCTGGTCTCAGACACTTAACATTTCCTAGCTGTGTGACCCTGGGCAAATCACTTAACCCCAGCCTCAAAAAAAAAAAAAAAAATTTCAATTCTGGGAGAAGGGTAATGCCACAGGTGATTCCATGACATAACACTGGATTTGGAATTACAGGACCTGTGTTCAAATCTCAATTCTATGTAACTTTGGGCAAAGATTCTGGTTTTCAATTTCTTTATCTGTAGAATGTTAGCATCTAACCAAGTGATCTCTAGGGTCTCTTAGAGATTGGAGTTCATGAATAGATTTCAGTGGGCCCATGAATAGGGTCCTTGGATAGGAAAAGAAATCTTTATTTTTAATATTATAACTATAATTGATTTCTTTGTAATTCTATATATTCAATTTATGCTCTTAAAAACATTATTCTCTTGCACATATTTAACCTGTTTCAGATTACTCTCGGTCTTGAGGAGAAGGGAGGGAAGTGAGGGAAGAAAAAAAATTGGGACACAAAATCTTACAAAAATGAATGTTGAAAACTATGGATCTTTACATGTATTTTAAAAAACAAAATACTATTGAAAACTTAAAAAAAAAAATAACAAAACGTTATTCTCAGTACTCCAGAAACTTCATCAAATTTTCAAAGGGATTCGTGGTACACAAACACCACACAGATTTAAACAAAACAAAACAAAACAAACCCAAATTTTATGTATTATTATGTATGTAAAATATCCTGTAAACCCTTGAGCTCTATTTATAATAAGCTCAATAGATAAACACATTTGCACATACATTCCATACCAGTTTATACTTACTATACTCTAATAACTTTCCCAAAACTTTTCAGTCAACAAGTTTTCCCCCAGAAGAATGGAAAAGTCAGTTTTCTAATGCTTAGGGCCAGAGTTATCGAGTTTCTAAGCATCCACATCGGGGCCAGAGAGAGGAAGGCTGCTTATCCCCTCCAGGTGAGAGAGAGAAGTCCCACTGTTCACCCGACTGGAGCCTATCCTCAGGAACAAAAGTTGGAAGTCACTTGTTTGACAACTGAGAGTCATCGATTTTCACAAATGTTTACTTTAAGTGATAGCAAAGGGAATACCCTGACGCCCGCAGTGAGTCAGACCCAGTTCTCTTTCCGGATACAGCTGAATGTTCCCGTTGGCAGAGGGATTCTCAAGAAAACCCGAAGCCCGTACCAACGATGCGCTTGGGCTCTGTGCCCAGTCCCAGCCCGAGTGACCAAAATGAAAGCTCAAGCCGGCCCCGGTCACTGAAAACATCTCTTAGGTCACTGAGGGCTCGGGGTGGGCGACGCCCGCACCCAGACTCAACATACAGACTACGTCCCCGGACTGAGGAGATAGGAAAGGCGTCTCGCAGTCTCGCCCCACTGATTGCCCCCTCCCCTCCCAGAAGAGGCGCTCTCCGCTCCCTGCTCCCCACCGCCACAGCCACCCCGCCTTCTCCGCGGGCCCTCGGCGGACACAGACAAACAAACCCCGCACGCACAGCCAAGCGTGCGCACCGCTGCAGGATACCCGGGCTACGGCCCCTTCCCTTTCCTTTCTCCCAGTCCCGATCCCCAGGCCCCGGGGGCTCTGCCAGGCGGGCCTGGGACCTCCTAGCCGGGGCCCAGCTCCTGCCTGTGCTCCCCGGACTGGGCCGGAGAGGAACTCTCCACCGGGGTCGCGCAGTCCCAGAAAGCTGCACTGACCTGACATGGTGACGGTGACCGCAGCACCAGCGGCTCAGGAGCCGGACAGGGCCAGCCCTGCAGACTTTCCTGTCTGTGTCGGGGCCCGGGCTTCCCAGTACGGGTAGGGCGGGGCCGGGCTGGAGCAGCGCGATCCCCGCCCCCGGCCCCGCCTCCGGCTCCCCCGCTACTGTCCCAGCTGGCCTCGGATTACGGCGGTCAACAGTCCCTTCCAGGGATCTTGTCCTCCACTCTTCTCCCTCTTCCCGGGACCCTGCCCTGCCCTCTGCTACCCCTATGCCAGATAATTCCCTCGGACCTTCAGCTCGACCTTCTTCTCCATCCTATCCCTAACTCTCCCTTCCCCCAACTTGGGTACTTCAGCTTCCAACCCTTCCCAGACAAGCATCAATCGGCCTGTTGGAACCCTCCTTTTCCAGCCTTTCTCCGTCTTGCTAGCATGGCTCCCCTCTCCCATTCTACAGTCTTCCCCAAATTACTGCCCTCTAGCTTCCCCTCCACCCCAGTAAAACCATAGCTCCTAAATGGGCATTACCAGCTTCCCAAAGCCGATAGATTCTAACGCACTCCACAGTACCATCTCTCATCCGTAGGAGGGAAATCAGACCATGACCTATTTATTAGCACCTTAAATTTCAGTCCCTAACATAAGGAAGTTTAGCCTAATAACTGGAGCTGTCCAGTCTGTGAGGTAGTAGGATTCTCCTTGTTTAGAGAACCTCAGAATGTCAAAAACATCAAGTCCAACCCTCAGTGTTACAAAGAAGAAAACTGAGCACTACAGTGGCCAAGTGTGCCAAAGGTCACATAGATGGATGTATTGGAGATGGGATTTGAACCCAGGTCCAATGATCTTTCTACTCTCCAAAAAGTCTTTTTTTTTTTTTTTTTTTTTTTAAATCAAGAATTCTGAGGCTTGGAGTCCTACGTCAGGCAGAGGGTTGGAACTCTAGCAATCCTTCCAGTTTTAGAATTAGCAGGTTTGCTAAGCAGAGACCACTCAGTTCTGATTCCAGTTCTAGTACCCCTTCTGAGTGGAATAGAGACCCAGAGGTCTCACCTGCAGAAGAAAAGAAAAGCTCTTCTGAATAAAGATGTCCAAGGTGCATGTGGCTACTTGGAAAGTTAGATTAAAAACAGAGAAGCTAAATAGGGCAAAAGGAGTAGAAGATTATATATGAGTCAGTTCTTCCAGACTAGCCTATATGCAGCCACACCCAGGAGATGCCAAACCCTAACCTTGGCCATGCGCCATGAGTACTCTGAACACACCCACTCAGTGTGACATGTTCCTAAGTAAGAAGTGTTAGAGGAAACGCCAAATAGCAAAAGATTAAAATTGTAAAAATGAAAGGAAGCAATAACTTTCTTCCATAAGCAGCTATCTAGAAAATAATGCAAGAACAAATGCTGTTCCAAAACCCTCACAAAATCAGCCATATTCAAGAGGCTCTAGAGAACCACAGACATTTAGCGAAGGGAGGGATCTAGTTCAGTCCTATCTTTGTATAAAGGAGGAAACTGAGGCCCAAACTTGTCCAAAGTCATACAGGTTTTCAGGGCAGAGCCAAGATTAGAATTTGAGTTACCAGACTTCCAGCTTTGAGCTGGATCTACTACCTCATCCCAATGTCAAAAGGTTCCTATGTCGCTTGAGAGTATAATTTTAGAGCCACAGAAATTTAGAACTAGAAAAACTTGAAAAATCATCTGATGTTCATAGATAAAGAAAACGAGGCCCAGAAAGGTGAAGATATTTGCTCAAGATCAGGGACATAACCGCTTATTAGAACCCAAGAATAAGTTGTAATGTATGTCTGTGATTGACTACTACTGTACTATAAGAAATGATGATCTCATTGATCTTAAAAAGGCATGGAAAGACTTGCATGAAATGAAGAACAAAATGAGCAGAACTAAAAGAACACTGTATACAGTAATAGCAATATTATTTGAGGAATGATTTAGCAACTGAGTCATTTTTGGCCATTAGAAATACATAAAAATAAAGGACATATTGAGATGTTATATGTATCCAGAAAAGAACTGAAAATAGAAGGTATTTATAGAATAATTTAATATATAGATATAGATATATGTGTGTGTTTATTGGCAGTCATCTTTAGAATAGAAGGCAGGGGAAGAAAAAAAGGAAAAGAAAAATTGATATGATAATTTTGTCTATTTGGAGAGAATAGCAAGTTGTACATGATAGATTTGCAGTTTCATATGCAATCATCTTTTTTATTGATCTGTGTTGTGGAAATGCTTGTTTTGTTCCCTGAATTGAAAATAAAATAAATTTAAAGGAAAAAAACAACAATGAAGACTTTTGATTCTCTGCCTAGAACTCTTTGCCCCAAATCACATGACAATGCTCGAAAGAGAGTGACATGCAAGTGGAAAAATCATAGGATTTAAAAGTTGGTAGGGATTGTAGAGATCTTCTAGTCTACCTTCTTCATTTTATAGATGAGAAATAGAGGCCCATTGAGAGAAAGTGCTTTGTTAAAGATCATAAAAGTAGAAATGAAAGTTGGAACCCAAACCTAGGTTCTCTGGCTCCAGTGTTCTTTCCACCATATCAATAGAAGCAGAGGATGGCCCAATAAGCATACCAAGGGCTTATAATAAAGCGAAGGGCAACCTTGGTAGTCATTACTGGATTGTTAAATGGTTCAGAAAAGACTTCATAGGAACAAGCCTTCCTGACTTTTCTTTGCCATAACAGTTCAGGTCTGGGTAAATGGAAACACCAGTATTCTCACCAAATTATGCCATGTTGGGTCAAACAGCCAGATGACATGACTTATTTTCCACTCACATGTTGATGTGTAGAACAGGGATGGAAATAGGGTTTGGAGTCATAATAGAGAATTGTTGGGTTTTGGAAGTGTAAGGGAAGCCTTAGTAACCATCTAGTCCAGCCCTCTTATTGTTCAAAGGAGGAAAACCGCCAAGAGACCAAGAGAAGGAATTGATTTGCCACTGTCATATAGCTGAGCAAGGACTAGAAAATAGAAGAAAGAACAATGGCTCAGAAACTAGGTGTGGATGCAAGACTTCCCTTCTCTATTTTAAGGTTCTCAGCTTCCTCATCTGCAAAGTGAAGGGACTGACTAGACAGCCTCTGAGGTATCTTCCAGTTCTAGATCTAAGTTCCTGATATCCTAATTCTAGGCCAAAGCAGTAATATGTACTCTGTGGCATGAAACACAATAATGAGGAGAGAGGGCTTCGCCTTAAAAGGAGCAGGTACCAAATCTTCGTGTCCCTGGGATGCTCCTTGATGCCAGTCAAAGGGCAGATATTCACTCTAATAGCTCACAATGGACTCATTCCACCTCCTGAGGAGCTTCTTCTCTTTTACTGCTCTAATAGCAAATAAGACCAAGTCATTCACCAGAAAATCTCCTACTGACTTTAGGATGAGGAGGCAGGGCTTCTAAGAAATCCAAAGATAGCAGAGACAGAAAAAACAAAATCATGCATTGTCTGTGATTATGCCTGGAATAATGGGAAGCTGACCCCATTGAACTCTCTCATCATATATGGAAATCTCAAAAACTGAGTTTGACTTGAATTGTAACTCGAGGCTGAAACCTTCTAATGTGCCCTGAGTAATCAAAGGAGCAGAAATATGGAGCTGGGCAGGGAGGTTATAGAGATCATTCAGTCCAAGGGCTCTTAAACTTTTAAACTGAGAGTCCATAGGCTCTCAAAGTCTATAGTTAAAACTTTGAACTTGGATAGGGAAAAAATGACATCTTTATTTTCATTAGCCTTTGCTTTGCTTTATGATTCTATGTTTAAATTTTGTTGTTATATCTGACTGCATTTGAAGTTTTCTTAGCAAAGATACTAGAGTGCTTTGTCATCTTCTTCTCCAGCTCATTTCATTGATAAACAAACAGAGTTAAATGACTTGCCTAAGATCACACAGCTAATAAGTATCTGAAACTGGACTTAAACTCAGGAAGATCATTCCTCTTGAATCCACTCCCAGTGCTCTGTTTACTATGGCATCTAGCATAAAAAGTTTTATGTATTAAAAGTATTATTCTGAAGAGTTCATTGGCATATCAGACTGCTTAAAGAGATCCATGTCACAAAATAGGTTAAGAATGCCTAATATAGTCCAACCACCTCATTTTACATGGCAGGAAACTGAGACCCAGAGAGATTAAATTACTTTTCCAACATCATATAGTATAAACAGGATTTGAAACCTATTCCACTGATGCCAAATATAGCATTTTTAAAAATATGTTATCTGGCCTATATTCAGGGATGTGCTGATAAATAGTTAAAAATTGACGCTCAAAAATACACAAAATGTTTTTATATTTAATCTACATTAATAACATTTTCACCTTGTCTTGTAAAAGGGTGATCAATCAATAAAACAACAAATTAAACACTGTTTTGTAGCCCTTTCCAATTTCTGGGGTGTACATGCTTCTTTAGAAAACTTAATCTGAGAATCTTTTGAGCTGATTCCAGCACACTCCTGCTTACACTTTCCTCCCACACCTAGAAAGATGGAAATCATTTCAGTATGTGTAAGAGGAAAGACAATCAACATGGAATCAAGAGAACTGGGAACTATTCCTAATTGTCCCTACTTTGCTGGATGACTGTCAGCAAGTCTCTGGGCATCAGCAAATGAAAAATAAAAGGGCTTGGACAAGGTGGTCTCTGAGGTCCTTTCCAACCCTAACATCCTCTGAGGTGCTAGTTGTTAAAAGAAATTCCTTGTTTTTTAAAAACAAAATTTGCTTTTAATTCCAATGATTAACAACAACTTCTATGCTTTCATTTTGATAGGCATATTTAATTTGTGCTTATATGACCAATTGATGATAATGGTAGAATCTTGTTCTCAGTGATTTCTTACATAGGTTAGAAATGAGAGAGAAGCATGCCATGCTAAGGAAGTCTGCTGATTTCAGGTACATTTATCTTTTCATTATATAAATTCATTCATTAGATAAAGCCTGGAAAGGAAACAATCCATTAATGTTCCTATAATCTTATCATACTAATTTTTTTCATTGGATACTCATAATTACTCTGGTAATGGGCCAAATCAGTGGTTGTTACTCTTATTTAACAAAAGAGGAAAATAAGGTATGAGAGAAGAGAACTTGCTAAGATGCAGAAACTGATAGATTACACTACTCCATTATTTTAGCAGAAATGCCTTTTTCACAATCTTTGGTTTCTGTGGTCTTGCCTTCTGTCATTTTGATTAGTGTCCTTGAAGTGCCTTGGGGTAGGTAAGTGAAACAGTGGATAGAATGCCAGGCCAGGATTTAGGAGGACTTGAGTTCCAATATGACCTTGGGTACTTAAGAGATTGCTCAATTTAATAGTTGGGCAAGTCAGTTAATCCTGTTGGCCTCCATTTTCTCATTTGTACAATGACCTAGAGAAGGAAACCACTCAAAAATCTCTGCCAAGAAAATTCCAAATGGGATCATGAAGAGTTGGACATACAGAACAACTTGGAAAATAGATGCAAGATGAGTTCAGGCTAGTGCCTAGTGGACTACAGTGGCCCACTCACACCATTTTGGTGCATCAATGGAAGAACACCTATTGATCTACTCCATATTTGTATAAGAGATTGGGAAAAATCTTCATTAATCACTATGAATGCAAAGTAAGTGTCTCAGGGTCTCCAGACTAATAAATCCTTACTCTAAATTCTGTACTGCTTTAATTACTAATTACATGCATGATTGTGAGTAAGTTATTTTCCTTCTCTCAGGCTCAGTCTCCCACCTCTGAAATATGGAGATAATATTGAAGGAAGAGACAGTAGAGACCAAAAATTTCACCATTTTCATTCCACCCCAGAAGAGGTCAGTCTGAGTATTAATCAAAGTTCAGAGATGGAAGTCTCAAGGTTAGAATAGGATTTGGATCAAGGGGATTATTGTGGGGTTTGTTCCCAAATGATTTAAGAAAGGACTTTCTACAGTCAATTACTGAAGGCAACTCATTTACAAGTTTTCACTTGGGGCAGAGATTTAAATCTAACTTTACTCCTAAAAGGAAAGGGGTTATATGGGAGAGAAGGAAAGATTCAAATTTATCTAGCACCCCAATATCTCCTCTTCTAAGAGAATGAAATTTTCTGGATCTTTTGAGCTATTCGGGTACATTTTGGCAAAGATGTTAGATTTTCTTTAATTTTAAGGTAGGACTCTGGAATATAGAATTTTCAGTTACAGAAATTTTGATTTTTTTTTTTTTTTTTAACACTGAGGTAGTGTGGTGTAGGGAATAGAATACTAGTCCTGGTCAGGAAGACCTTTATTCAAATCTTGCTTCTGATCTTTACTAGATTTATCACCAGGAGCAAACCATTTGTTTTCTCCGGGCCTCAGTTTTCCCATCTGCAAAATGAGGTGATAATGCCTTTAGAACCTATCTCATAGAATTATTTGTAAGGCTAATAGGCCTAATAAAAGTCTTTGTAGACTCTAAAGTACTGATTTTTGATCCTCCAATTGCTAGTAACCTCCTCATGGATTTAACTGCTGTGTACATATACACATACATATTTTTTCACTATATTGAAAAATACAGTGTATTTTTTAACTTTATATTGATGCTGTATATACTTCTACATGTACTTGCTCTCTCTTCCATTAAAATGTGGACTCCTTGCATGTGGGGATTATTTAATTCTTTTTACTTGTGTTTAGTGTCTGGAACATAGTGGGTGCATAATAGATGCTTATTGATTTCTTGATATAAAAACGCCAGTCATTATACTAAATTCCTGAGAAATAAATTATTCTACCTATGTTTACGGCTTATTTTTGTGTATGAATGAACCAATAGCCATTTCTAAAACAGGATGTAGTGAGTCTTTTTTCTTTATCAGGAGATGATGACCCATTGGCCAAGGGAAGTTTGAGTGATTTGTTTAAAATCATACAACTAGTATATTTTAGAGGCAAAATTGGAACTCTAATCCTCTGACTCCAAACACAGTACTCTTTCCTTTCTACATGCAGCCTCACATTTAATGTCCCTGAGCCTTTTTTTCTCTTTCCTTTCAGTGTTTCCTCTCTCTTGTAATTCCAGAGAAAAGTCCCCCAAGGTTGGTAAGTTTAATCATAAACTCAGGTGTGAACTTTTGATCTTGGTTTATAAAGTCATAGGGAATATAGATAAGGTAAGGGTGGACTTGGTCTTACTCAATTCTAAAAACTAGAATTATGGGACCACCTTAAAGCATGAGAAAGAATGAAGAAAAAGAAGTCCCTCTTGTCACAGCTGGTTAACTTGAAGAACAAATCATAGAATTCTTTCACTTCCCCAACACAATGGGAGATTTGTTTAGTGAAATCCCTACAAATGTCAAAGAAATAGATCTGGGAAAAAAATCACAACACCAAAGGATGGGGAAGGAACAAAGTTCCCTCAATCACCAAAAAAACAAATAAGCAAAAATTCGTAGAAGAGAAAAAAATACCTTCGATTGAACTTTGGAGGAAGAAAAAAATAAAAAGCACTTGACCTTTTTCTGTAAAATGTCTCCCTCATTTCCATGTCTCCTTGATTAGCTTTGGGGGGAAGGAGGGAGTCTTTGAACTTGTCAGTGGCCTACTAGTCCGAAGAAGGATTTTCCCGAAATGCTAAGTACTTACATTTTCTGTGGAAGAACATCTTTCATGAGGTTGTAGAGCTCAGAGTCGCTGGACCCAGGGCTGGCTGACAGCTGAGCCTTCAGTGCTCCCAGGAAACCAGCCTTCCTTCTCCACTGAACTTTGGTGAGGTGAAAGTGAAAGCTGCTTATAAGGCTGGCTTTTACCAGCAGGGGGCGTGGGAAAGTGGGAAAATGCCACAGGTGAAGAGGATGAGTCCTAATTCTACAAGACATCTTCAAAAGATGAGACATTATCCTATATACCATGACACAATGTCACTGACATTTACAGGAGTTATATGTGATGATAAAAGGAGGACGATATTTGCCCTCCTTCCCAAACATATCTGTTATGCTAATTTTTATTAAGGACTTTTCAGGGAAAGGAGGATATGTGCAGACTGTAATTTCATTTGTATAGAAAATCCTTCTGCTGGATTTAGGTTATCAACTCATCTTTCCCGTAGAGTTTTTTGGTTGTTAAGTCTCTTCAGTCATTTCTGACTTTCTAATACCCCATTTAGCGATTTCCTTGGCAGAGATACTGGAGTGGTTCCTTCTCCAGCCCATTTTACAGATGAGGAAACTGAGGCAAATAGGGTTAAGTCACTTGCCCAGAGTCACATAGCTAGGAAGTGTCTGAAGTCAGATTTGAACTCAGAAAGATAAGTCTTACTATTTAGTTGTTGTCCTTCATTCTCCAAGAGGATTAAAATGACATCACTATGTTAGAGTAGACTTAAAGGGTGTCTGTCTATGATTGATCAGACCAATACAAGCTCAGAATGCTCTGCCACAAGTTGGACACAAATAGTCCCTATGAACATTTGGGGTGGACTCTCTAACATTGTGCTTCTTCTGAGCTAATTCAATTCTGTTTTGCCCAGAGGCACAGCATCTTCTCCAATGAGAGCATGCCATGCTGGTTGTTCCTGTGCTAGTGTTTCCAATGTTATGCAATCAGTTAAAGTTATTAAAAGAGATCTTGAGAGTGTATTGTATTGCTTTTCCTGCACCTTGTGAAACTTGCCATGTGTGAGTTCTCCATAAAATAATCTTTTTGGCAAATGTACATTATGAGGCCAGCCCACTAGATTCACTGTCTTCAGTAGAGTTGGAATGCCTGGAAGTTTAGTTTGAAAGAGGCTTCAGTGTCTGTTATCTTATCCTGAAGGTGATCTTCAGAATCTTCCTAAGACAATTCAAATGGAAGTGATTCAGTTTCCTGGCATGGTATTGGTATACACAGGTATTTTCCAGGAATACAACAATGACTCTGTCGACCTTCAGTTTGATAGTCCAAGCTCAATTCTCTATTGATCCCCTGTGCTACCTAGTAGTCCTTCTAGAGCTTTAAAGATCACTAATTAATTAAATCATTTGTCCATAATCAGCTAATATGTAAAAAACAATATAAATTGAAAACTTTACTGCCCCATCCATTATTATTAAGGATATCTCACCGCTGATATGAGTATTAAGGATATATTACTGACAAGACTATTCTTTCTACCTCCCAAATATTTCTAAAAACATTTTTTTTCAGGCTATGTCTGTTATATCTCTGTACTCTGTACATATATCTATCTGCATCATATTGTATCTCACTCAAGACCTCCCTCCTAGAATGTGAGCTGCTTGAGGACAGGGAAATGTCATAGTTTAATTTCTGTGTCCTCAGTATTCAGCATAACGTCTTGCACATAATAAGCACTTACTAAATATTTTCTAGACTGAATTAAGAATGACACATTTGCCAACTGTCTATTAGAAAGAGTGTTGGGATTATAGTCAGTGAAAGAACGACCTGAGTTCCAACCTCAAGCCTGTTACTTATTATCTGTATGACTGATGTCAGTTCTCTGAAACTCAGTTTCCATATCTACAAGATATAGGGATATCTAGTATCTAGCCAACAAGGCTCTTGGGAGGATCCAAAGGGGCAATGTACTTAAAAGTTCTTTATAAACTCTAAGTGCTATGGAAATATTGATGGTGGTAGTTGTATCTTTTAAGGCAAGTACTACTATATCTGTTTTATGCATAAGGGAATTGAAGTTCCCAAAGTTATACAACCTATAAGCAGCAGAGTCTGGACTTGAACCCAGATGTGGTGAGGCCCCTTCCTGGACTTAATTTTCCCCAGTTTTCCTACTACCCAGGCTAAGACTTTGGAGTAAAAGTGAAGCAAATGCCCTCAAAGGGCCATGAAGTAGATGCTCAAGCTAGTTTCATCTTAACCACTCCTACCTACACTGTTGCTTTATTATATCAGTAATAAGCATTCTGAGAGAAATAATGATTAAATAACAAATGTTTGGGGAGATTCCTAACCTTTCCCTAGGCTCTCTTATCTAGGTAGAGTTGTTGTCCTACCCAACTAGAAAGAATTTACAAAAAATTTTAATATACAGTGAATTTTGCCCCATAGTGTTCTGCTGAGGCAGGTTTGGTAGGAAGGTAGATCCTTTGCCTAAAATGCCCAAGCCGATTTGGAAGTAGATGATATAATCAAAGTCATATCCCCTAAACCCTTATTGAAATAGGTCCTTCATTATAATATTTATTCTCAACTAACTGTTGATTATTCAGAGTAGATTGCCACCCTCAGAAACATTCACTTTTCCAAGGGCATGTAACCATTGACTGGTTTCCATGAGGCATTTTACATTTAAAAGTGTCACTGATCACTTTTATTAATTATATGCTAGTATGATTTATTTATCCAGAAATTCTCTCTCAAACTTTTTATTTGTCATAAATCACAAAATAATGAATTAATTCATTCAGTTTTTCCTTAAAATAAACCACCAAATACCAAATAATAGAACAAAAGAAAATGAGGTTTAAGACATTTTTGTATATATTATTGTAAGTATCCAATGAAAAGGGGAATTCCAATCAACCAGTCCTTTTGTTCTTTTTTTTTTTCTTGCCTGATAACAAATACCTGCATATTTGGACACAGCTGAACAATTAATTGAGCTTCTCATCTTTCACTCAGATTCTATTCCAACCACATAAAAGTGAACACTTGAAAACATAGTTTCCCTGGAGAAGGGCTGCTATTGTAACAAAAGGCTTATCATTAAGCCTAAGTGAAAGAGACAAAAAAAGGTATCAAGGAGCCTGGCTGAGGGAGCATGGGCCTATCTCCAGCTGCAGATGACTTCAGTGTTATGATGGTCTCAGACAGTGGACATTCGATAAATAGCTGAATGAACAAATATACTTAGTTCCACTTGTAATGGGGAAGTAAAGATCGGGAGAATTCGGAAGTATCTGAGGGATGGGGATTTCAAATGATTAGATCACTGGAACCACAAGGTCATTCATCCACTCTCTTTTATAATCAACCCCATTTGAGTCTTTAGACTGTTGGATGGTCAGGTATAGAATATCAACAACTCTCTGTTTGTGTGAGGATTCATTGAATGACCTTTTCCTACCTGACTCCTTATCTTTGTAGCCTTCTTACACATCAGTGTTCTTCATCCCATCCATGGTCTATCTGTTGTTATTCCTTGTTATTCCTCCTACATGATGTTCCCTGTACTGACATGCTGCTTTTTCTGTCTTATAATCCATGATTTCCTTCAAAACTCAGCTCAGCAGCAAGATAACTGCCTAAATATGTAGACATATATTGGATTTAACATATACTTTAATATATTTAACATGTATAGGACTACCTGCAATCTAGGGGAGGAGGTGGGGGAAGGAGGGGAAAAGTTGGAACAGAAGGTTTTGCAAAGGTCAACGTTGAAAAATTACCTATGCATATGTTTTGTAAATAAAAAGCTTAAAATAAAAAAAAAAAACCTCAGCTCAAATAACATCTTCTGCAGGTTACCCAGATGCCAGTACTGCTTTCTCTAAGCTTACTCTGTCTTGTAGGTACTGATTTATATGTATATATTCTCTCTCTCTCTCTCTCTCTCTCTCTCTCTCTCTCTCTCTCTCTCTCTCTCTCTCTCTCTCTCTCTCTCTCTTATAGATTAGCAAATAATGCCTGGTAGATATCAAGAACTTAATAAATGCTTATTGAATGATTGATTGAATTTTTTGGGAAAAAAACCTAAAATATAAAAAGCAGTACTTTTTTTTTTAGCAACACCACTCCCCCAAAATGTATCTGTTATTTTAGATCTAGTGCTGGAGAAACCCCTAAGAAGCCATCTAGTCCCCAGCTTCTTAAACTGGAGTTTGTGACCCCAAATGGGATCTTATAATTGAATGTAGGAGTTACAAAATTATGATTTATTATCAGTAAATGTTGGATTTGTGTACCTCTTTTACATACTTATACACCCTGACGTCATATATAAAAATTTCTCAGGAGAAAAGGGATCACAAGTGGGAAAAAGTTTAAAAAGCCTTGATCTAGCTCAACACTCTCATTTTCAAATAAAGTTAAGTGCTTTGTCCAAGGTCACACAAGAAAAATAGCACAAAAAGCTGGGTTTGAACTGAAATTTTTTGACATCAAAGCCAGCTTTCTTTCCATTATATCAAGAGGGATTCTTCTTGACTGGGGAATGGTGGAACAAAGTATTGTATGAGAATGTAATTAAATACTGTGGTACTAGAGGAGAGGAGGGCTGTGAGGAATTCAGAGACACAATGGGCAGACATATGAACTGCTGAAGGGGAAAGGAGGCAGAAACAGTAGAAGGTATACAACGACCATAACAATAGAGTTATAAGTAGGAATTCTGGCTTCTTGGATGAACAAATTCAGTTGAGGAGGAAACTCATTCAAGAGCTGACCTTGAGTAGAATATCATTGAACAATATCCATCTAGTCAACAGGAAAAAATTATTTATCAGGCAGACCCAAGCTGCTTGAAATACAGAGAGCTTGAAGGAAGGGTCCCTCAGTTACTACACAAAGTTCCTGGATCCCTTAGCTCTCCTTTTAGTGGACAAATTCAGTCTCCTTCCCAGCATTCTAGGCTCCAAGGACTAGTTCCCCTCTCCCAGTGGTTGTTATGATATCTCAAGTTGCTATGAACACTGCTGCAAGCTGTCTGCTACAGAAGTTAGTTGGCAAGCCAGATTGTTGCTAGAGCTTGCCAAGAATGGGATGCTACCCCAAGAAGCAGGGGGAGGCTGTGGAGGCCTGATTTCTTCTTAACAAGAGAACACGATCTCTTAACTAGATCCCCTTTGAAGCTATTCTGGGAATTTTTCTTTATGATCCAATAGGGGAAGGCCTGAATTCAGTGTTCATAGATGATTCTAAGTAATGATATATATATATATATATTTTTTTTTCCTTTGTAAGACAGAAGAATAAGAAATTTCCCCCACCTAGACTGGGTCAATAAAGAATTTGTATTTGTATTAGCTTTCTTATCTTATTGGATTGTCTTCCCCAGGGCTGTTCAGCTTTAACTGATAATAATTGACAATCAATGGATAATTTAACTGATAATAATTGACAATCAATGGATAGGTAAGATAGGTAAGACTATAACCTTTGGAGACTAATTCTAGGAAAGTTCCATGTCAATTTTTTCACAATGAATAGTTAATGGAGTATTTAGACTGACTTGAAAAATTTTGCTTTTGTGTGAGAACTGTTTCTCACTCTACAAATATATGCACATGTATATAGCACATTTGCACTCATGGGTACATACATGCATGTGCATTACACATTGTGGCTATGCTTGTGCCTGTGATGACATATATGTATGCATGTTTGTACATGCTAATGTATAAACTATACACATATATCTCTATTCATATATACATTGTATACATGTAAACACATGCATATATGTATATACATATTTATATTTTTCTGTGTGTATATATTTATATATGTTCACTCTCCCTCCCTCCCTTTCTTTTTCTTTCTCTCTCATTTCTATCTATGGGAATGTGTCTGCAATATTTCTGTAAGTAAGTACCACCAGCAGGTTAGCTGGAGAGAAGTGAAGTTACTTGAAGGATAATCAGAGCAGAAGTTTAGACCATCCTTGAAAAGTAGGCTGGGAAACTGAAAGACAACAAATGTTCTCTCTGAAGGTCTAACTGTTTCCTGTCTGTTACCTGTGGGAATAAAAAGTCAGTGAAGCATATAAAGGACAGGGTCACTCTGCTGAAGTGGTGAGCAGGCAGCCAGGTATCTAGCTCCCTCCTGCTTCCTCTACCACATGGTTTCTCTAGGCATGTTAACTTTTTCCCTTGGGGTATAGCTTTCTCTTTAGCCATACCTTTAGCCCCTTCCTCCTTGGAAGACTAATTTTTTTTTTCCAACCAGGCCAATGATGCTGACCAGTTAATTGCCTGGCCTCTGTGACTCATTGACAAGGAAACCCTGGTAAAAGTATATATATATATATATATATATATATATATATATATATATATATATTTTACCTTGGAAAGTTGTAAAAATTAATCAATCCTGTTAACACTAAGCCCATAGCCAGAAATCATACTCTAGCAAAATACTAAAGTTTTCAATTTATCTCTTCTCCTAGGCTATTCTTAATAACCCATCATACTACCTTTATCACATTTGCCTAAGAATCAAAGTGACTTTTAAACATACAATTATTTGAAAATCTAAGATAAGCCAGATGGAAGTAGATAGGCCCAGAAGTACGTATCCAACCAAAGTAAGGGAATAAGCATTTATTAAGCATCTACTAATATGTCAACCTCTGTGCTAAGTACTTTATATTCTCTCATTCAATCCTCACAAACAGCCTTATGAAATAGGTATTATTACATGTGTGTATATGTACATATATTTCCTAATTGTACAGTTGAAGTAACTGAAATAAATGAAGGTCAAGTGCTTTATCCAAGTTCATACAACTAGTGTCTGAGGTCATATCTGAACTCTGGTCTTCCTGATTTGATGCCTATAACTTCCTATCTATCCACTGTGCCATCAAAGAGTAAAGAAAGAAATGATGAGTCTCCAGCTTGCTCTGCAGTCTAAATAGAAGAACTGTTCCAACACCTTTCATACAGGATTTGTTCAGTCACTGTCCTTGCATCTGTGGCTCTCAATTGTTATACTTCTATTTCCTTCACTTCTTATGGCTTTTCTTAAAAAATATGAAGGGTGAGATGGAGGGGAAACTGGTCAATTAATCCAAACCTCTACTAGTCCCAAGATCAGGACAAAACTTTGAAGGAAGGGGTTTGGGAAGAGGAAGTAAAGAGATTTCTGACAGTTGTAGAAGGCATATCTCCAGCATCAGTGCTATCCATGCCCAAGACAAAACTACAAGGATAGCCCTATAAGCCCACAATAAGATTAATATAAGATTATTATTTTATGTTTTTCCTTCCCTGCCTAAATAAAATATTTACTGAAAGATAGATTACCTATTACTCTCAGTTAGTGAGAAATTGCTGTAAGGTTGTCTGCTTAATATCAATTTGAACACTTTGCTTATGATGCTGGTCTGATCTCAGGAAGAAAATCTATGTAAGTTGGATGCAAGAGAGAAAAACTCATTCCTTGGAGTTCAGGGGTTTTTCCTTGCCTCAGGTTCTGAGGACCTTTCCAAGTAGGAAAGAAAGAAAACAGGCTGGGGTAGAGGGCAAGTTGTGAGTATTAAAATGAGTTGGAGAAGGGGGGGAGCCTTGGGGTTCTCTGTGCCAGACACAGGAAGAAAATGCAACCCCACACCCGTTGTTGCTATTCATTTGTCAAGAATCAAGTTTGATTCCCCCTTAATCGAGGGAAAGAAGCTGTTCTTCTCTTATGTGCTTAGGAGGTATCATCCTGGTTCTTAATATTTGTTTCTGGGCAAAAGAACTCTGGGATATGACTATGAACCACTACATAGAATTCCCAATCCCTCTATTTTTGTCCGCCTGCATTTTTTTTTTCCTTCACAGGCTAATTGTACACTATTTCAAAGTCCGATTCTTTTTGTACAGCAAAATAACTGGATATGTATACATATATTGTATTTAACATATACTTTAACATATTTCATATATATTGGTCAACCTGCCATCTAGGGGAAGGGGTGGGGAGAAGGAGAGGAAAAGTTGGAACAAAAGATTTTGCAACTGTTAAATGCCGAAAAATTACCTATGCATATAAATAAAAAGCTATAATAATAAATATATCTCATTTAAAAAAAACACATTTGTTTCTGGGGAGCCCTGTCCCAGCATACTTGAAAAGATAAGCTTCCTCTGGAATGAGTTCTCCTAGGTTATAGATTATAGGAGAGATGGAGAAGAATGAAGCCTCAGAAATACAAGGGAACTCAGATGTTATATAGAATCCAATCCCCCCATTTTCCAGATCATATGATGAAAGATTTAGAATTTGGAAGGGACCTTACAAGTCATTGTCCAACCCATTCATTTTGCAGATGAAGAAACTGAGGTCAGGAGAGATTAGTTCACTTACCCAATGTCACATATCTAGTACCTGTTTGAGGCAGGATTTGAACCTAGGTATTCATGATTCCAAGTTAAATGCCCCAACCATGCTATACTTCTCCACCCACCCCCAGATTAAGTGACTTGCTCAAGATCATATAAGTAAGCATCAAAGGCAGGATTTGAACCAGGATGTTCTGGTCCCAGAGTCTCCTTTCTTGCTGCAAACGACTTTCCTCTCCATCACTTCCACAAAAATATTTTTGAACATGTAAAAGTATTACTATGGGGAGTTGGATGTCAATAAGAGAAATAACTTCTTATTTCATGGACATGATTTGCCTTAAATATATGCATTACTATAGATCCTCGTTACTAAATCTTATCCTTAAAGTCTCTGCAATAGCAAGTTAGCCATATTTTTAATATTTCAATGGAGAAAAAAAAGTATTTTAAATAAATGCTTAAATTCCCTACAGTTATCGATTCTCTCATCTTCATTCCTGATTCACATGCTTACCCTTTATACCTAATCACCCCACAACACAAGAATAATTATTAGTAAGTGTCTTCAATAAACTGTTATAAGATTTGACCAGGATGCTATATAGTTTGTTAGGCTTGGTTCAGGGTTCAGGATACATATCAGAAAAAAAAAGTTTGGTTGAAATTAGTAGAGGGTAAGTACAGAGTATGGGCATTGTATAGACTCCAGCCCCCAGTCCAGTGTGTACCTAGATAAAGAGGAAGGAGCAAAAAGAAGAGCTCAGGCAGAAGATGCCCTGGGTAAATTTGGCTCAATTCAGCATGTAGTTGTAGACAGCTCTATCTAGAGAGTACTCCATCATGAGGATGTACAAAGTATATGGCAGTATACTAAGCTAATGTTAGGGGTGACCCTAATAACAGCACCCTATTAGGTCAGGTTTGATTTTGGGGATAGAAGGAGGTACATGTCATTGAAAAGATATGTATTGTCTTAATGCAGAAAAATATATGCAACAAGGAAACTGTGGTACTTAGCTTCTGTAACACAGTCCCACTTGTCTCTGTATGGAAATGCTTCTGCTCAGCAGGGAAAGGTATGACATTTGCCAAGTCAGAGAGGTGCTGACTCCATAGCAATGGGTCTTTTTTATTCCCTTAGGTGACTGGAAAGCTGCTTCAAGGGGAACAAGAGCCAATCAGATTCTGGAAACAGCTTTTTTTTTTTTTTTTTTTTTTTTTTTTTTTTTTTTTTTTGCTTTTCAGAAAAGACAATCTTGGTTTTAGGAAAATGGGGAACATTGGTCCTATCATGACTAACATGTTCATTAAAGTGAGGCAAACATGGGGAGTAAAGAGCAAAAATAAAAATAGAGGTGCTAATTATAAACAATTCTAATGAATAAGGCCTAGAGACTGGTCAACACTGAAATTCTGAGGACAGATAGGAGTTGGCAGATTATCATCACTGGGAAAAATTGACAGGCAAAAGCCAGAGTGGTTACCTACATGTTCCTTCAAGAATCAACAAATTTTATGGAGGGAAAATGAAGCTATATTACAGAGCTCTAAGATGCCAGCCAGATGAAGTCAACTCCTCATTTCTCAATGATATAACATAACCAAAGATATAAAAGTTAGTACTGTGCAAAAAAAAAAAAAAAAAATCCACAAACATATATATGTATTTATGCATATATACATCATCTTTAGAAAGAAATATTTTATTGTAATTTTCTTATTCTACTGTGCAAAAATATGTTTTAAAAATGCTTCCTCATTTGCAAGTTTACAAAGAAATTCGAGTTAAAGGAATTCAGCAGCTGAAAGATGTTATGCTCCTTGGTGACATTCAAAGCAGTAAAATCGACATGTTGCTATTGTTTCCAGTTTTGTGCAAGATCACAACAGGATTTTTTGGTGACAGCTATGATTTCAATTGATTAGCTAGCTAACAGCCAGCATCACTGTTCATTATCAACAATAGATATGTTACTCGGGTTTATCCTAGAAGCATGTTTAAATATAATCTTCAGATATAGATTAATTTTCCCAACAAATGCCTGACATTGTCCTGTCAATGGAGTTTTTAAGGCACGTAGAGCGAGGTCTCCTAGCAGTGTCCCGGTCTAGATCCCACCGACAGGTTCAGTTTCTTTTGGCTAACCAGGGATATATGACATAGGCTTCTTAGGAATCCTCACATCTTCTTCAGAAACTTCAGACAGGTGAATTGTGCTCACTGATGGAATACCAACATTGACTCGTGGAAGAAGGTATCTTCCATGTGGCATATGACCTAATTGCTCCATGGACCGCAACTCATTTTCACTTTGATATTGAATGTTCACATCATTCCCCATCCATTCTGCATGTTCTTCCTGGTTTCTGGAGAGAGAGAGAGAAAAAAAAAAGTATTTGACATGCTGTATAAAGCATGTACAAATAGTTAAGTAATACAAAGAGTTAAAATTCTCTTGTGGGTCATGCAAGATTGTGGAATCATAGATTTGGAACCAAAAGGAACTTTAGAGATTATTGAGACAGATCTCTTCATTTCACAGATGGGGCCCAGGGTCACATATAGCTATTAAAACTCTAAACAAATATTTGAATACAGATTTTTCTGACCCCAAGCCCAGGCCCCTTGGATCCTGGACTTGAAATCTCCTTCCCAGCCCAAGTCCCTGTGGTCTTGGATTTGAGATCTCCCTCCAAGCCCAACTCTGCCATTTATTATGGGATGATAGGAAACCTTTTTGGGTTTTTTTCTGAGTTTAGTTTCCTTATCTGTAAAAGGGTATATTGACATTAGCACCTCATAGAGCTGTTAGAAGTGTTAAGTTAGATGAAATACATGAAAATGCTTTGTGATTAAAAAAAAAAAAAAAAAAGTAGTGCTATTAATGTGAGCTGTTCCTGTTGAGGGAGATCCTGTAATGATTTTAATTTGGTGATGGCACAAAATAGAGTGGAAAAATCACAAAGAAGACTCATTAGTTCTAAATCAGACACCAAAAAGGCCTCCTCTTTTTGACAGCACTTTAATGACCACAGTAAATGAACACAAAGAATGTGGATGGGATAGTTGGTCCATAATTGTCTTGCTCATTTGCCAGGCATCCTACTCTCCTTCCAGAGTTCAGAGGGTACCAAAAAAGCTGTATAGCATTGAAAAACAGCATTCAGTATGAGTAAGGTGATGAATCTCACTATACTCCACCCTGATCAGATCATTTCTGAAACTATTCAGTTCAAATTTTAGGAATGACATTGATAAGCTGGTGCCTGTCCAGACAGATAACTAGAATGGTGAGAAGACTGGAGGAAAAGGACAGATGGGTGGCATAGTGGAAAAAAGGCCGGCCCTGGAGTCAGGAGGAGCCGAGTGCAAATCTCATAGCAGATACTTGACATTTACTAGTTGTGTGACCCTGGGAAAGTCACTTAACCCCAATTACCTTGCAAAAATCCCCAAAACACCAAGAAAAAGAAGACTGGAAGGAAGAGTAGATTCTAATCTTTAGACTACATGGTTGTCAATAATGTGATGTTCTCTTAACCGAAATAAATAAAAATGCACATGCATGTATGGATACATGCATACACATATATAGAAAAAGTTTCCCAATCCAAAGGCTGAATGTAAAACTTTGGAGGGCAATGGATTAATTCTCGTGGAGATTTCCAAGCAGAAAGTGGGTGGATAATCATTTTTTGGGGGTGTCAGTCTCTAAATCAGATAACTCTGAGGTCCTTTCCAACTTTTGTCATTCTGTAAGGAACAATGGGATCCATGGAAGGGAAGGTCAAAGCCCTTAGAATTATAGACTTCATATGTATAGAAGAATCATACATGTGAAACATATATTGGATTACTTGCCATCTAGGGGAGGGATATGAAGAAGGGAGGGAAAAGATTTGGAACATAAGGTTTTGCAAGGGTGAATGTTGAAAATTATCTATGCATATGTTTTGAAAATAAAAAGCTTTAATAATAATAAAAAAAAGAATCATAGAAATCAGCTGGAAGGGACAAAGTCACTCAATATCTGGAAATGCTGTCTTTTGACCAAGTGCCTGCTAAAGTTAGGAATTATTATCTCTCGTGAAGAAGGCCTTAATTAAATTGTCTCTTATTCAAGTTTGATCCACTGTTGACTTGCTGGTACTTTGATAGCACCTTGTAACAGCTTGATACCAATGCTTTGAGAGAATTAGATTGCTATACCTTGGAAATAGAGATTGACTTTGGAAGGACAAGAAATGCAAAAAATGGTATAGGATGCTATTAATTGAATTGAATTGACTCTAAAAAGATTTGAATGTATCTAACTAATTGTGTTAAGAGAAACTCTGACTCTCTAATATGAGGAGCTGGTATCAGCCACTGGTTTATCTTGTTCATTTTCTTAAAAAAAAAACTACATGGTTTATCATGGTATTTTTGGATCAGAAGAAAAGCAATCCCAACAAAATGTACTTTTTTGTTGTTGTTGTTGCTAATGTCAACATTGTAAGACCTGCAGCTGTTCTAAATGGATTCTAATCTTTCTGTAAAACTGGTTTAGAGGGTAATCATGTATTATTAGCTTTATCAATTTTCTGAAATCTTAAAAGCTAAAAATGCAACCCACAGGTTTTGGTCAAACCACACTGTGTCCAAATGCACTAAATAGCACAAAAGGTGTTTTGATCAGCATGTTATACGACTCTGATAGATACCCCCTGGAGGCTATAGGCCATTAAAGGTCCATAGCAAATTAACAGTAAGTGCCGGCTGACAGGTGAATTACTTTGGGCTTCTATGAAACACTGTCAAATGTCAAGGGAGAAAGATAGAATTACCAGGTCTTCTTTTGGGTAAGGGGACAACTGCTAATGGAACAGACAAATCAAAACTAAGTGCACATGTATCTAGGTGCCAGAGTATTTCAAGTGCATGGTCTTGCATGCACTTGAAAATGAGGCCCCTATAGGTCTTCATATTTATAATAGCTCTTGACCCTTATTTAAGCTTTAAAAACTTTTAAAGTAATATCAAAGAATGATGATTAGAACTGGGAGGGCCTTTGGAGCAAAGAATGTAAGAACTAGGAGGACTTTAAAATGGCATCAACCTCAAGTAGATACAGAGGCCATCAAACTGTAGGTAAATGGTCCCCAAACTTTTTAAATAGGGGACCAGTTCACTGTCCCTCAGACTGCTGGAGGGCCAAACTATAGTAAAAACAAAACCTCACACTGTCTCCACCCCTCAGCCCATTTGCCAAAACCCAGAGGGCCGCATAAACATCCTCAGCAGGCTGCATCTGGCCCACAGGCCGTCGTTTGAGAACCCCTGCTGTAGATAAAGATCCTTGCAAGATTTAGAAAACCATATATTAACATTAGCTAGTTTTATTGTGTTAGTGGGTTCGATATATCCACCTTAGAACACAGGATGTCAGAGCAGGGAGGTACCTTAGAATACAAGTTGTCAGAGTAGGAAGGAACTTTAGAACATGGGATGTCAGAGCAGGGAGGTACCTTAAAATACAAATTATCAGAGTGGGATGGGACCTTAGAACACAACTTATCAAAGTTAGGAAGTGACTTTAGAACATATATTAGCAGGTGGGAGGGGCCTTAGAACATAGAATGTCAGAGTCAGAAATTGCTCTAGTCCAGTTTCATCATCTTATAAAGAATTATATTAAAGCCCAGAGAACAACCAGGGCAAGTCCATGATTTCCAAGGAAGTTATTGTTCATACTGGGGTAGACCTTACTGGGTCTCCTGATCCCTTTTGCAAATATTTTAAAATATAACAAATAAAATACTTAGGAATATGAGGGAAACCAAAGCCCAATGAAAATAAAGATGTGACATTTCCCCCCATCTGTACTCCTGGTCCTCCAACGGTCTGTGAACACACAGTTCACTCATTCTGCAGCAGAGCGGTTACAAGAGCATCTCACCTGGAAAAACTTGGGTTGTCGTATGCTGTGGCCCCCCCTTCAGCACTTGCTGACCTATTCCTGGCTCTGTTGTTGTTACTGTTGTTCCGACCCTTGTAGCCAAAGGGAGCGGTCTGCATGTCTTCCAGATCTTCGCTCCTGAGTTGGTACCACAACTGCATATCTCTGTAAGGCCAAATGATAACTTTTAAAACTTGTATAAACTAAAACTCTGCCAAAGAACCCACCGGGGGTCTTCATGACTTGTTTCTGCCTATGTCCATGGAAAAAAGGTCATTCCTTCTTCCATATCAAATTTCTGAAATCCAATAGGGAGGCATTTTGGATTTGGATTCAGAAAGACCTGGATTTGAATCTGAATCCTGACACTTATTAGCTATAACTAATTACTTACAATTAGTAACTAGCTGCAAATTATCAGAGAATTGTGATGATGATGAAGATATTTATATAACCCTTACTTCTTTATATAGATGTTTATATATATATATATACATATTTTTTTTTTGAAATAACTTTCTGAGAAAAGTAGGTTAGATGATATCCTTATCTTACAGAAGAGGGAAACTGAGGTTCAGTTACTTTCAGTTAAACAAACAAAAAACTTTTTTGTAGGAATTTTTTATGGAGAAAAATCATTATTAAATATCAACTGCTAAGTCAAAGCTTTCATTTGAAAACATTTTGTGAAATTGCTTGTGTAGGAACAGTCTGACTGTCCCTGCAGATTTCTGCAAATTTGTCATCTCTCTAACCTGTTCACTGCACCCCAGGAAGGCTTTCTGTGGTTGCCAATTTAGTTTTATGAAGGAAACAGGGATAAAGTAGAAAGAGAGGCACTCTGACTGAATCTAAGGAATGGGCAGAGGCAGTGAGGAGCTAGTGCTTGGCAGGGAAACAGAAAGGCTTCCTTTGGCACTGAGAAGCTATAGGTGTATGGGGAAACCTCTTAACCTCTCCACAGCTTCAATTTTTTGTTGTTTTTGATAAACTAGGGATAAATAGAATTCAGTGCTAGACGCAGAATCAAAAAATTCTGGATTCAAATACAACATTTTCTGTGTAACCATGGCTGAGTCCCTTAGTGTCTATGGAGCCTTAGCTTCCTCACTGGTAAATAAGGATAATACCCAAGGTATCCTCACTGATATAATGTCAATAATATCTATTTCACAGGATTGTTATAAGACTCAAATGAGAAATATATATATGTATATCCATAATTTTGCAAACTTCAGGGTGCTACATAAATTTATATTATTCTATGTACTTAAAATGACTAAGCTTGGCCCCAGAGAAGGACTAACAATGTTGGCTTCCCAGGAAGGAATTTTAATGCAAAAGTAAAGGACTATGGGTGTGGAATATTGAAGAGGGTGTCAGAGATGGGGGGTTTTGCTGAATTCCTTTTTTCTTCTCTATTTAAATCTTTCTTACAAAGGATGACTTTTCTTCTTCTCTGCATCTCCTTCCCCCAACCCAATGTATTTCCTCTTATGCTGACTCAGTAGAAATACAGAAGCTTGATAGAATTTGGGGGAAAAAAAGGGTTCCTCAACTACATCAGGAAATACAAAAGCATATTTCAATCATTGAAAAATTGTGCCTGAGGCCGTTGCTAAAAATCTCTGATGCTGCAAAGAAGAAGAAATATTTTCCCTAGATTTCACTGGATCTCATGGAAGTAGAGAAATAGGAATTCAGGAGCTACTGAGGCTCCCTCTTGTGGTAATCCCCCAAACTGGTCTAGTCCAGGTTGCAGTGGCTGGTCAGTTCATGGTTGTCCTCAGCCTTGCTCTGGTCAGGAAGTTTAACTATAATGCATGAATATGGTGTACATCCTGGTCAGTTACCCCAAAACCATGGGCATGAAAACTGGGGGCCCAGAGCTAAAGAGAGTGTAGGGCTGGCTCCCTGAATAACAGCTGGAAAGCTTACTCAAAGTATTGAGGTACACGGGAATCACAGAGTAGAAAATATGGAAATGCCTTAGAACCACCCACTCTGACTGAGAATTTCTATTACAAAAGAATCAGTAAGTAAGTGGTCATCCATTCTGTGCCTGAAATCCCCCTGTGAACAGGAACCCGCTTGAGGCGACCTGTTCTAGCTCTGAGGCGACCTGTTCTAGCTCTGAGGCAGCTCTAATTTTTACTATGCTTCCTAAGTCTGTCTCTACTCAATCAGCACTCATTACTCTTACTATTGTGCTCTGGTACCAGGGAGGACAAATCTAGCCTCTCCTGCCACACAACATCCTCTCAAATACATGAGGAAGTCATGATCAAATCCTCCCTCAATCTTCCCTTCTATCAATCCTCATTTCCCAGTCTTCTTACCATACTGACCATACCGATCTCCCTCTTATAGTTATATACAGAACTTTGTCTAAGTCTCCCTGAATCTAGACTGACTAGAGTAGAGGATACATAACAATGATTAACTTCCTCCCACTGGATACTGTTTCCTTGCCTAGAAAGGCATTACCTTATTTTGACTGCCAGAGTGTTATAATATTGCTCATACTGAACTTCCACTGTGATAAAAACCTCAGATCTTTTTCACAGAAACTATTGTCTCACTATATCTTATGTGCTTTTACCCTTGTGAAAATGATTATTTGGATCTAAATGTAGAATTTTGTATTGGTTCCTATTAAATTAAATTTTATTTTATTTAGCTCATTATTCCAACCCCCTGAGATCGTTTTGTATCTGGAAGCTGCTAGCTTTCCCTCCAGGTTTTCTGATTTATATGCATTTGACACGTTTGTATTTGATTAGGATTGACATGGTCTTTGTGACTTGAACATAATAAATGATTAATAAATACTTACTGCCTTCCTACTCTGAACTGGTGAGCTTCTCATCTGCTTCCCAAACTCCTTTCGCATGGATACCACCAAGCTGATTTCCATTTCAACCTCTTCCAGATATAAAACAGTCTCATACCACTCTGACCTTGTCTTCAATCCCCTTCCCAACAGGTACTATCTGCCATGTCATTGTTCCCCAAGGTGCATGGGACCTTATCATTTGTTTTGCTGCTTTACCTGACAGAGTTTAAATATCATCTGGTCTTTGCATTTGTGATCAGGCTGAACTTTCTTTTAAGCATTATCTATCTATCCTAATTAATAGATAAGTTCCTTGAAAGCAGACACTGTCTTATCTATTTGTATCCTCAGCATTCAGCACAGGAGTGCTTGGCACATAGTAAATGCTTAAAGACTGCTTTTTTTATTTCATTCCATTGACTAAATTAATCTATACCTTCATCCAAATAATTGATTAAAATGTTGACATTGTAGGATCAAAGAAAAATCCCAAGGGAATTCTACTAGAGACTAATCTCCAAGCTGATATTAACTGACTACATATTGTGTCTAGTTATTCAACAAAATTCCAAATAAACCTAACTGTGCTAAAATCCAACCTGGCATTTCTCATCGTTTATACAATAATCTCCCAGTATCTTGTCTACCAAGAGAACATGAAAGACTTACTTAAATGCTTTGTTGTTATCTAATTATACTGTGTCTATAGTGTTTTCCTAATCTAACACTAGTCATTCTGTCAAGAAAGAAAATAAAATTAGTTTGTTCTTGATGAAAACATACTAGATTTTAGTGATGATTGCTTCCCTTTCAAATTACTCACATATTTTATTAATGCTGTATTCTAAAAAAAAATTTAAGACTACAGTCAAATTCTCTGGTCTATAGTATCCTTTCTTAGTAAAAATCTCTCAAATCTTCATCTTCTCCCTATCAACTGCTTCTTTCCCTATTGTCTTCAAAAATGCCCTTCTCCCTCATCTTCAAAAACATATCCTCTTTTTCCATTTATCTGCTGCACCTAATACTCTTGACCACCTCTTCTTCCCAGACACTCTTGATTCTCTGGGTCTTTATGACGATACTCCTCGGTTTCTTTTCCTGACTTTTCACTTACATCATGTCCCCTACTTCTGGTCTCTCTAAGATTCTACCCTAAGACTTCTCTCTTCTCTATATACTTTCTCTTTTGATAATTTCATCAGGTTTTCATAGGCTTAATTATCATTTTTATGTAGATGACTCACAGTATACAAATCCAACCTCAGTCTCTATCCTGAGCATCAGTCCCTTCTCAACAATGATCTATTGAACATTTCAAGCTCAAGGTCCTGAAGATACTTTATAAACTTGATATATCCCAAACTGAACTAATTATCTTTCCCCTAAAACCTCCTTTGCCCTAATATTTCCTATTGCTGTCAAAGGTAGCATTATCCTTCCAGTTTCTTAAATTATTACTTATTGCATGATCCCAAACTCTTCTCTCTACTTAACGGCACACATCCAATTGGTTGTCAATTTGTACTTTTTCAACCTTACAGTATCTTTGAAATCTGATCTATTTTTTCTACTTACATAACTATCATCTTAGTTCAGGCCCTCTTCACCTTTTAATCATATTATAAAACAATCTCCCTGCTTCAAGTCTTCCCTTCAGTCCATTCTATACACCATGCTTAAAGTGATTTTCCTTAAGCTTAGATCTATGTGACTCTCTTACTCAATTGTAATAATTCTCTATAGACTCTCCTCTGTTTAGCTTTAAAAATTCTTCATACAGAGTGTCATCCCAGAGAGAGGAACTGAATATGGATCACAACATAGTATTTTAACTCTTTTTGTTGTTATTCGCTTGCATTTTGTTTTCTTATTCGTTTTCTTTCCTTTTTGATCTGATTTTTCTTGTGCAGCAAGATAATTACATCAACATGTTTACATATATTGGATTTAACATATATTTTAATATATATAACATATATTGGACTACCTCCCATCTAGGAGAGGGGGTGGGGGGAAGGAGGGGAAAATTTGGAACACAAGGTTTTGCAAGGGTCAAAAATTATCCATGCAGGTGTTTTGAAAATAAAAAGCTGGGGCAGCTAGGTAGTGTAGTGGATAGAGCACCAGCCTTGAATTCAGGAGGACCTGAGTTCAAATCTGGTCTCAGACACTTAACACTTCCTAGCTGTGTGACCCTGGGCAAGTCACTTAACCTCAGCCTCAAAAAAAAAGGAAAAAAAAAAAAGAAAAAGAAAAGAAAAGGCTTTGATAATAAATACACAAATAAATAAATAAATAAATTTCTTCATGACCTGGCCCTATCACTCCCCCTTCCATCACCCATATCCACACCTTTGGACTGATTATGTCACATGGCAAAGTATTCCCTCCTGGCCTCTGCCTCATAGATTTCCTTTCAGAGGTCCCTGTAACACTGTCTTCTTTTTGCAAGAAGCCTTCCTGATCCTTCAACTGCTAGGGTTCATTCTCTCAAACTATCTATTATCCAACTACTTTCTCTATATTTGTATTTATTAACTTTATTATGCTATATATATTTTTTTATATTTATTTATTTTTCTCCACCATTAAGATGTGAGGTCTTTGGGAGCAGGAGTCACTTCATTCTTTGTACATATATTCCCACTGCCCAGCACATAATGGGCACCTAATAAATATTTCTTGGTTGGTTGATTGCAAATTTCACCCTGCTCCATTTTTTTGAAAATTAGAATATTTCACTTTCCCTGGTCCTGTGGGACACTTATAACATTAGTAGCTCAGCAATCACATTAGTTCTTTTAGGACCTAGGACACAACTCATCCGTGTGTGTCACCTTAGTTAACTAAACTCCTCATTTTTTTGGGGTGACAGCAAACAAAGTTTATTCTCATTGAAAGCCAAAAATAAAAATAAAAAATTAAGATGTGAGCAGCTCAGTCTTCTTTCCTTCATCCTTTATTATCACTATGCACTTTTTTTTTCTTTTTCTTTTTTGATAAATGGATAGAGCACTAGGCCTGGAGTTAGAATGATTTGAGTCCAAATCCAGCCTTGGTCTCCTTAACTATATAATGGGGATAATAATAACATCTATCTCTCAGAATTGCTGTGAAGATCAAACGAGACAATGTTTGTAAAATGCTTAGTACTGTGCCTGGCACTCTATAAATGCTAGCTATATTATAATTATTATTATTCCCAATGTTTTCTAAAATGGTGATTCTTCAAGTGTGGTCTACACACCCTGGGGGGTCCCTGAGATCCTTTTAGAGGGTCTGCCAGATCAAAACTATTTTCAAAACAATACTAAAATGTTTCCATGTCAGAATATAATAAAATTTGAAAGATATAACCACATCAACAAAAATTTTATGGAGGGGAGGATATCATCACTTTTTTTTAAAGAATAAAGATGGGTTTTTAGACCAAAAAATTTGAGAATCGCTGTTCTAAACCAAAAGGAAAGCCCTTTGTGATGCATGAAACATTCATTGTTAGCCCAGCTCATTATAGGCTAGTGGTTTCCAGCATTTTTTTTTGTCCCTGAACTCATCTTGAAAACAATAAAAAAAATGTGTTGTCAACCCTAGGGTAATTTAACACACTATTCATATTCTTCTCAATTATTTATTGCTTAAGACATCATAAAAGAATTTTTAGTGAGAATCCAGGATTTTTCTTGGAGCCAGCTCCATCAGGATAGAGCTGATGGTCAAAATTTCAGAACACATATCTCAGAAACTGGCAAATGCTAATAAAAATCAGGTCTTCAGTTATTGTTTTATTGATCATCTAGACTTAAGAAAGAGATAGGGGTGATGCTAATAATGCAGATTTAACTGAAATATATCATGTATACATTTTTATAGTTTATTTTTTCTATAGTATTTCATTTTTCCAAATACATGCAAAGATAGTTTTCAACATTCATCTCTGCAAAACCTTATATTCCAAATTTTTCTCTCTCCCTTCTTCCCTCTAACCTTCTACAATACAGCAAAAAATCTGATATAGGTTAAACATGTGGAACACTTCTAAACATATTTTTATATTCATTATGTTGTGCAAGAAAAATCACAAGAAAGAAAAAAAAAAAAACAAGCAAACAAATAACAACAACAGAGATGAAAATACTGTGCTTTGATCAACATTCAGTCTCCATAGCTCTTTCTCAGGATGCAGATGGCATCCTACATCTCAAGTCGATTGGAATTGCCTTGAACCATCTCATTCATGCAAACATTTTCCCATTTCTTAAGCATTTACCAGCATACCACTGTGCAAATCCTGTGAACCATCATTCAACATCCACAAATGGTTTAAAATCAGTAGATGGGAACCACTATTCTAGGCTCTAACATCCCTGACACAATATTTACAGGGTTATGGGTAAGATTTTTGAATCTGTCTTTAATTTTGTACCCTTGTTTCCCTCTCCAAATTTCATTTTAAAATCTAAATTGATAAATGAATTCTTTATACATATATGCTTGCATTGCTCCTCTTTTCCTTCTTCAGAATAATTTCTGCTTAGATTATTTAGAATTTTACTCATGAGAGCTTCCCATGCCCTCTAGGACTGAATTTCTCTGCAGAATTTTAATCCATGAGGTCTCAATCATCCTTGCTTTTAATGCTTTAAAAATCTAAGACAGAATGGATACTTCCTCTCAAGGTCCCTAACATTTCTACTTTAAAAGTCTGTCCTTCCTCAGTTGGTGGGAATCGGGTCAATGGTTTCTTCACCTTGTGATGGGATGCCTTCTGTTTCTGACAATAGATAATCTTCACCCAAATGCTCTATGAACCATGTGTTTCTCTTTCTGGTTCTTTAATTTTTCTAAAGGATTTTATCTTCTTAATATATAGTTTATTCAGTTTCCTTTTCCTTAACCTTTTCATTTGAAATAGCCTTCCTCCTTCCCTCCCTTCTTTCTCTCTATATGTCTCTATTATGCTAGAAATTCAAGGGCTACGTATGGGTACGGTCTTGCTTTGATTGGCATAGGAGTTTTGACCTACTCTATTTCCAACCTGGGCTGATAAACCTCTCCTTAGGGAGCCTGGTTGCTCCTGTGCTCTCAGCAACTCATCATATCACTACTGAACTCAGTTAAAACACCTTATCAGCTTAACCCATTGAAGCTCAAGACTCCTGAATTCAAGAGATCCACCAGCCTCAGACTCCCTGGTAGGTGGGATCACAGATGTGCACCACCACACCTGGCTGGCTTACTCTTTCAAAAACCATATGCTAGATACAGCTCCTAACCTTACTGAGTTTTAATGACACTTGTGGGAGAACAGACCTACCTCCTAGCATTAGGATCTCTATTCATGCTTTGCAAATGTGTGTATCTTTTAGTACTGGCTTTCTTCTTCAATATATGTCTTAGGTTATTTCTTAAAGAACAAAAAAAGGAAAGATCGGGTAGTAGTTTTTGATAGGATTTTTTAAAACTAAGAAGATGAAATGAAAATATTAGGGGAAAGGAATAAAATTCTTCCTCCCAATCTCAGGAATGTTGCAAACTCTGTAGCCCCTGGGTTTTGAAAGATCAAAAAATGGTATAATGGCAAGATTTGGAGTCGGAATTGAATTCCAGCTCTGTTCCTTATTACCCAAAGGACTTGTGGCCAATTGCTTCCCCCTGAGTGGGCCTCATGTATTTCTAATATTCTTCTATAAAATGAGGAGTTGGAATGGTTAGGGACTAAGGTCCCTAACAACTCTAACTTTCATGATATACCAAGATGTACCTTTCAGTTTGGCGCCGTTCTTTCTTCTTCACACATTTGAGGAGGCAACAGGTTAAAAACGCGACAGACATCAGCAGGATGATGGCACAGCTTATAATGGAGGCGATCACAGCAACCTTAAACCCAAAGGTTTCATACACGGGCAGCGCTGTACAAATGGGGAATGGACATGGAAACAATTTACAAGGTGCCACAGGCCTGATGAAAATGAGCTCAGCTTTCAACTTCCCACAGAACCCTATTTCACCCTAGAGAAGCTTTCCTATAAAAGGGAATACAAGGCTGCCAGCCCCAAAGACTCCTGGAATGCTTTGCTTTGGTTCCCACTGGAGGCATTTTGCAAAGCAGATGTTGCCTGGTCCTGCGCTTACAGCAACTTGTCACCACCGAGGAAGAGAATGCTAGTCTCCCTTGGCTGGAAAGCACTATCAGATCAAATGCCAAGGCCAAGCAGCATCAATGCACCCAGGAAACACTGGCACCGGTTCTGTGAGTCTGTCACAAATGTCGCTGTTTCCAGATTGAGCAGCTGTTTGCCTGCCAGCTGTCTCTGCCATAAAGGCAGAGACCAGTGTGGCTTTGAGTCAGCCTGGACCTTATAAGGTGAGATTGGGCTTTAGAGATATTACCTCGAGTGCAGAGCCTGGCCTTTCCTTCAAGACTTCATTTATTTAAGTTCATCCAGAAGTGATCAGTCTTTAGAAAAATAATTTATATAAGCCAAACTTACAGCAGGTTGACAATAGAGACAGCATGGCATTCGGCAACTTACTTGCTCTGTACCCTTAGTGTCAGGTTACCCAAACTCTCCAAGTTTTGGTTCACTTATCTATAAAATGTAGATGATACCTGCTTATCACAGGTGTACTGTGACAGCCAAATGAGAGAGGGAAGACGGACCTTTATATGGTGTAAAGCACAATACATATAAGAGCCTTTACTATTCTTACACTAGGAGATGGATCTGAACAAAAACTTCATTTTCATAGGGTACCACAATCCATGTTGTGAAGATTGCTTGCTAAGCACAAAATTAACACATAGGGAGACAAATGTTACTAAGAGACATATCTATCAGACTGTAGCAGCTTGATGAATGTTCTGCTTACACTCTAGAAATGTGTCCAAAATACAGGATACTTCCTCACCTAGAGTCCAGAATCAAAGAACTACCCACCACATGTAGACCATGTAACATGTTGCCCTTTCTGAGATCACAACTCTTAGAAATGAGCTGCATTTCGAATTGGTGACTTCGTGACAGCAGAAACACACTACAGACATTATAAAGAATTTTATGGATATCAGCCATTGTTGTTTTGAATATCTTCTACTTAAATCTTCCCGTGATTTTTCATTGTGGTTTGGAGGTGACTCTAAGTTCTTGAAGGCCTTCAAATACAAGCCTGTCATGAACTGTCTGTCACCTGAAAGTCAGACTAGCCAAGTTCAGAGAAGCTGATTAGCAGGTTGTCCATAGGGTGATGCCTTTGTCTGCTACAACAATGATTGAAGAGCCTGTGCTGGTGAAGGGAATATCCATGATGATTAAATCACATATACTTAAAGTACTCTCCTGTAAAGAAGCAGGTCCCGGAGGTACCCCTCTGGGAGGAAAGGTGAAGATGTCTCACCTGAGACTAAACAAATCATCAACCTGAGAAAATGGGTAAATGGCAGGTAGAGCTAGAAGCTGGGTCAAGGAAAGATGCGCAATCCTTGGATCCACAGAATATTGGTTCTTGCAACATTACTAAGGAATTGGAAGACAAAGGCATGCCAAAATGGGATTAAGATCCAATCAGAAACAAGGGCTTTGCACAGAAAAAAGCCCATTCAGCATATTGGGAATCCTTTGTTACCACAATCCAGGACAATTGATTTTTTTAAAGGAAAGCCACAGCTGTTGTCAATAACTCCAACAAGGGCACAGATTTATATCCCTTCGAGGCTGCCTGGAACCAGTTTAGCTGAGAGCTTAGCTAGCTAGCCTAGATCTCTTTGAGTTATAGCAATGTTTGTAGAATCCCATTTAGAGCTAAAGTAATATTAAAGATAACCTTTGTCTAACACCAAAGAAGTAAAATGACTTGCCAAGAACCACATAGGTAATAAATGTCAAAGGTAGGATGTGAACCTGGTTCTCTTACTCCCAACCAGTGTTCTTTCTACTCTGCTCCTGGAATGAAAGTGAAAGGGCCAGGTGAAATGAAGGATCAGGCAGTACAATTAGCTGGCTATGGTTTGTGTTCACTCTTGGAGAAAGGATTGTGCACTGGGGGTTACTACAAGATGTCTTAAGTCATGGCAAGCCACCAGAGGGCAGGATAGTGATAATGTCATCAACAAAGCTTAATTCCTGAGATACCTTCTGAGCCTGTCCCTATGTTCTTATAAATGAAGAAATAAAGATGTTAATCCAGAATTACTTTCCAGAAATGTAAATAGCAATCATGAATCTATGAATTCTCTATCCACTACATCCTGCTTCTTCCCTTCTGATGTAGAGCAGAAGAGATTTGCCCATGATCACAGATCAATATAAATTAGAGAGGCATAATCGGCAGACTAACCAGAAGTATACTAAAGCCAACATATACTGACTCATGAAAGCCAATTATTAAATTGCCAGTCTAAGCATTTCCACTTTGGAAACCCAGAAAACATTGCAAATCAGGACTTGATTTGTTGGCTTGTTAACTATTTAAACTTGATAAAGTGATAAATATTAATACAGATTAAACTTTAAAATTGGGTTGTATAAACATATCCCACACATCCCCAGAGCCACTTGTTAAACATATACCACCTAACCAGTCCAAGTTTGTAAGCCAGCTCTACTCACAGAGGTTGTTGTTTATCTTTGTCTCAAAGACCAGGACATCAAGGAGATGATGCTGTTTCATGCAAATGATTTGGATTTAAGTGAGAGAGAGCAGTGCAAGGTCAGAATTCACCTTGAAACTAAGAAATCCATGGTTCAAATCCAGCTTACAATATATATTAGATGTATGATCCTGGGTAAACCCTTCATATCTCAGTGCTCTAGGAAAGATGCTGATCTGCTTTGGTCAAGTTTCCCAAACTGGGCAATTAACCAGGAAGTCACAAATCCAATGTCTATCTCTATCCCTAGATTAAATGGTCCTTAAGGGTCCTTACGGCTACAAATCTGTTTATTTTATGATTCTTATGCTTCTCCACTTAATTTCCTCAGAGCTATCCAATGACTATGAAAGTCTTACCTTAACTTAAAGGGAAAACGCAGCAGAAAATATGGGGAGGAAAGATCAGTAAATTCCTGCATTGTACTTTTTGTTTCCATTTCTTTTTTTCTGGAAAGTAATCCTGGATTAACATCTTTATTTCTTCATTTATAAAATATGACTAACTATCTTCCTACCATGGTTCCAGAAAGTTGTGTAAGTCTTGGATGTTTCAAAGCTCTCAATTGTAAGTAATTGCTATAATTGTTCCTTTTCCAAACTAATTATTTAATATATCTAATAGTAATATGATATAATAATATATAATATAAGCATTTCTGCTTTAATTTTGGCCTTTTCATAAAAAAGTGGCAATGTTTCCATAAATGTTATTTGTGTTTCTACATATCTTGTATCTTTTCTTTTAGGAATTCATGCTTAATAAATTTATTTTCATGTGCTAAATTCTAACAGAAACAAAAGGCCTTTCTTAAATAGTAATTGGCTTTATAACAGAAAGCTAAACAGAAGCACAATATAGAATATACAAACTATTTTTCTTTTATGGGGGTTAGTTGGTGTTCAGTCAGATAGTAACATTTTGGTAAGACTTCTTTTAGAAAACTGCCCATAAGAGACCTGCTCAGTTAGGTGTGGAGAGAGAGGGCAAAGTTAGGGGGGAGATTCAAGAAGGAAAGTGAATTCTTACCTTTGCATGTTGGTGTCTTATTGGTCCACTCTGTTCCATTCTCTCTCCAGACACAGCTGGTAATGCCTTGTCCTAGCATCTGGTGGCCTATAGGGCAATGGAACATCAATACTGTCCCAATGGCAGTGCCATTGCCGTAGATAACTTGGTAGGTGCCCCCCTGAGGTGGAAAGGCTCGGCTACATTGACCTGTGGATTTAATCAGAAAGATCTATTGTGAACACTGGGTACAAATACAAACAATCCTGTGGATGGAAAAGAAGGCTACTAGATTGTAACACACAATGTTTTGTGTGACTGAGACCAAAAATCTAGAGATTACCATTATCAATCCCACCTAGCAGGCAAGAAAAGGCAAACTGGTTAGGAAGGTGGTGCTTTCCACTAGTGATCGCTTGGTGTTCATTATAATTCTGATGACTTGTATCTGTGAATAGTCACTGACAGTAAAGGCTACCAAGGGCTCTGATAGGCAGAATCACAGAATGTCAGAGCTGTAAGACTAAGTTAGGGAGATGGAGAAGATACTTGTTCAAAGTCACACAGTAAATTAATGGAAGATCCAAGATTAGAACGCAAATTCACTTCCAAACCAGAGCTTTCTCCTCCACTCCCATATCATAAAGGTACAGTCAGGTAGCTCCATTGAAACATAATGGGCAGGTCATTGGATTCCTTTAAGACTATTAAAAAAATTTTTTTTCATGTTTGTAAACATGATATTTTATTAGTGAAATGTTTACATCCATTCACAATTTAAGATAAACCTGGAATGATTTGGCATGCCATTTGTTACATTATAAAAGTTTATAGAATGACTCAACTGAAACAATGAAGTTTAAGATACACCAAATCAACCTTTATTTGCAAACTACCTATGATATGAATATAAACAGAAAAATCTTACAGCAATCTGACTTCTTGATCACTTTCTATAAACAATATAGTATCATACTAATGTTTATATATAGACTCAGGTCCAGCCTAAGATTTAAACTATAAAAATAAAGCAAAACTAATTTTTAAAAGCCAGGTTTGTTTTTCAGTTACACTTCAACAAGTCATAAATGAAAATAGAAAAGGATAAATTGTCCAAACTTTTAGAAAAAAATCTTTCAACCCCCCAAATACTTTTCAACATATAAGTAAACAAAAATTACATTGGACAGAACACCCATATGTAAAGATATGGTGCCACAAGTGAGTTGTAGTTGTATGTGGAGTTGTACTTTGTGTTAAGAGACAGCATGGCCCGGAGAAAAGCACATTGTCCTTGGAGTCTCAGGACTGGGGTTCAGATCCCACCCCTAATGAGATTTGCTACTTGTGTAATTTTAGATAAATCTCTTTTCCTCTATGGACTTTAGTTTCTTCATCTATCAAATAAAGAAGTTGGACTAGATGATCTCTAAGTTTTACTCAACATCCTATGAATGACTATTATAAATACTGGTGTGTGTGTGTGTGTGTGTGTGTGTGTGTGTGTGTGTGTGTGTTAAGTCTATGTGTAAAACACTTCAGTTCCTATATTTCTCCTCCAAGGACTATCCTATCATCTATTCCACACCTATGCTTTCTTCTCACACTAAAAAAGAGGCAAGTTTTTTCTCACTCATTTGAGGAAAAGTAGTCTTCTGATCTACAGCAATCTTCCTGCTTCTCAGCTCTGAATGGCTTCCTGGCAAACCCATTGAGAGCCTAAAGTTATTGGTATTACCCCCTACAACCATTGAAATGGGAGCTAGAAGCTTTCCCACCAGGGTTAAAGTAAAGCAAGGATGCCCATTGTCTCTACTTTTCTTTTTACAGTAATAGAAATGCTAGGTTTAGCAAGAAGAGAAAGAAATCAAAGCAATAAGCATAGACAAAGAGGGGCCAAAATGATCTCTACTTGCAGATGATATGTTTGATGACCTATTTAGAGAATCTTTGAGAATCAATGAATAAAGAAAAAAAACTTCAGTAAACAAACAAAAAACTTTCAGTTTTTAGAAGAGCCAGAAAATAATAAGAGCAAAATTAATTAAATTAAAGGTCTTAAGCATATTTATAATTATAGATAAGGAAAAAAATTCTCTCAAACAGGGTATAGAATAGACAATCACTGTTATAAAACTTAAAACAAACTTTTGCTCCAACACAACTAAGCACCTGGAATCACAGAAGATATGGGTAAGAGAGTGTTTGAATTAAATCTTTGATGTCTGATATCCAAAAGCTATAAGAGAACTGACAAATACATGAGAATAATCACCATTTCTCTCTTAGAAAATACATTTACTGAAAGTACAGTTAATTTATCAATCATTAAAAGATAGAAATGGCCCTTAAATTTCAGGGAATGTACTTTGTAAAAAGGATTTGGGTGTTTGTTGGAAAGTGACTTGAATCAAAATAAAATTATTTCCAAGTGTTTTTAAAAATATGAATAACTTGTGATTTTATCATTGTAGGGAGCTCCCAGCAAGAAATTTCCTTTTAATCAATAAAGAGGTTTCAAGCCTTACAGAGCTACCCGGAACTGGAGAATTTAAGTGATTTGAACAGGTCACAAAGCCAGTATGACAAACGTCATACATGAACTCATACACAACCCTTAGGTTGGCTCTCTAGTTGCTATGCCATGCTGACTCTCAAAATAAATCTAATTTTAAAAAAATTTTTAAACTGAATGTGATTTGTATTGTATCTAGACTATATTGTAACACATGTAAAATGTATGGGATTGCCTGTCATCGGGGGGAGGGAATAGAGGGAGGAGGGGATAATTTGGAAAAATGAATACAAGGGATAATATTATAAAAATATATATATAATAAAAAATTATTAATTAAAAAAAAAACTGAATGTGATTGCCTTTAAAAGAGGAAGGGAGGTCTAGCTACCAGTGAGCTTTTAAATTCCTATTGCTTCCTACTCCCTAGGAGCAAAGGCAACTTTTAAAATTGTGTTTTAACCCATGAATTTATATTTTTTCCAAGGTCTAGGAATTAATCTCTAGACTGAGATCTACTTCATGCTGCATCTAATTAAATGTTCCAGATCTGTGTAAGAGCAGAGAAAAAGACAGAGGTCTGAGGGCAGAAAGGAACTTATACTTAGTGTCATTGAAATGACAAAAGCAAATAAAAGTCATCGATCACTTCTTTGCAGGCATTTATACACAAAAATGTCTTAGAAATATAGCTTGCCACAGCAGCTGGTGGCACAGTAGATAGAACACCTCCTGAAGTCAAGAAGACCTGAGCTCAAATCCAACTACAGATAATTACTAGCTGTGTGAACCAAAGTAACTTACTTATCCCCAATTACCTCAAAAACAAACAAACAAACAAACAAACAAAAAACTAGCTCCTGGCTCCATGGACTGGACAGCACCCATTGTGGGGAAAATGGAACTTGGCTGCCTGACAGTCTCTCTGAAAATCTGAGCTATATATTGTTTTCTTTTAGTGACCTCTCTTAGTCTGACTATTATTATCTTAGAAAACTCCCACTATTTCATCTCTGTGTCATTAGGTACCAATTTAACCCATATAACCCATATAACATTATCCAGGTTTTATGCCAGATTCCCCAGAATGCAGTTGTAGCATTGTAGAACACACCCAGAATCAGGGTGCAATCACCATTCTGCTAGCAACTCATTGTATGACCTTGAACAAAGTCATTTGACCTTTCTGATGATCTAATGAAGATCCCTGTTGTACCCTAAGATCCCTTCCTGCTTTGAGATTATCGGAATTCCTGAACTTACCTCCTCCTTTTCCCTTCCCTATTCCCTATCCTCAAGACATCTTAAGTTCTTGTTAATTACCCACAACACAAACTTTCTTTTTGAAGCATAAAATATTTACTATGCTTTTAAAAAGTTTTAAAGTTTAAAGGCATAAGACCCATGGGTAATGCCTATTTCTTCCTTTTTAAAAGTTAACCTGCATCATTTCTTATTTATTTCTTTTTTATTTATAAGTTTTTTTTTGACAGTATATATGCATGAGTAATTTTTTTTATAACATTATCCCTTGTATTCATTTTTCCAAATTATCCCCCCCTTCCCTCCACTCCCTCCCTCTGATGACAGGCAATCCCATACATTTTACATGTGTTACAATATAACCTAGATACAATATATGTGTGTAAATACCATTTTCTTGTTGCACATTAAGTATTGGATTCTGAAGATATAAGTAACCTGGGTAGATAGACAGTAGTGCTAACAATTTACATTCACTTCCCAGTGTTCCTTCTCTGGGTGTAGCTACCTCTGTCCATCATTGATCAGCTGGAAGTGAGTTGGATCTTCTTTATGTTGAAGATATCTACTTCAATCAGAACATCTTCATACAACATTGAAGTGTACAGAGATCTTCTGGTTCTGCTCATTTCACTCAGCATCAATTGATGTAAGTCTCTCCAAGCCTCTCTGTATTCCTCCTGCTGTCATTTCTTACAGAGCAATAATATTCCATAACCTTCATATACCATAATTTACCCAACCATTCTCCAATTGATGGGCATCCATTCACCTTCCAGTTTCTAGCTACAACAAAAAGAGCTGCCACAAACATTTTGGCACATACAGGTCCCTTTCCCCTCCTCAGTATTTCTTTGGGATATAAGCCCAATAGCAGCAATGCTGGATCAAAGGGTATGCACATTTTGATAACTTTTTGGGCCTAATTCCAGATTGCTCTCCAGAATGGCTGGATTCGTTCACAACTCCACCAACAATGCATCAGTGTCCTAGTGTTCCCACAGCTCCTCCAATATTCATCATTATTTGTTCCTGTCATCTTAGCCAATCTGACAGGTGTGTAGTGGTATCTCAGAGTTGTCTTAATTTGCATTTCTCTGATCAGTAGTGATTTGGAACACTCTTTCATGTGAGTGGATATAATTTCAATTTCATCATCTGAGAATTGTCTGTTCATATCCTTTGACCATTTATCAATTGGAGAATGGTTTGATTTCTTATAAATTAGGGTCAGTTCTCTATATATTTTGGAAATGAGACCTTTAGCAGAACCTTTAACTGTAAAAATATTTTCTCAATCTGTTACTTCCCTTCTAATCTTGTTTGCATTAATTTTGTTTATACAGAAACTTTTTAATTTGATGTAATCAAAATCTTCTATTTTGTGATCAATAATGATCTCTAGTTCTTCTCTGGTCACAAATTCCTTCCTCCTCCACAGGTCTGAGAGGTAGACCATTCTCTGTTCCTCTAATCTATTTATGATCTCATTCTTTAACCTGCATCATTTCTTAAGGCTTGCCCAGATACCAAACTATCTTAATCACAAAATTTTGGAGGATCAGGACCAGGCTTGGGTTTTACTAATATCAGAAATTCATGGGCGAGGGAGTTCTACCAAGGCACGTCAGCATTGTCTCATTTATATTTTATAATCTTAGGAGGTGGGCTAGAGCAGCTTCTTAAACTGTGGGTTGAGAATCCATATAGACTCATGTATGTAGAGATCGTAAAGTGATGATTTATTGTCTACCTATTTGATATACCTTTATGCCAAGGGTCGTGTAAAAATTTCTTGGATGAAAAGGAGTTGTGAGTGGAAAAAAGTTTAAAAAGTCCTGGTTAAAGCACTAAGAGATTGATTTGTCCAGAGGCACAAGCCCAGTATGTATCTGAGACAGGTCTTGAATATAGACCTTTATGGCTTTGAGGTCAGTTCTCCATACTTTTCCCCACAGAATTACTATTCTTATAAAATCAGCAACACTACTTATTACAAACTTTGTAATTATAAATTTATTTTTGTGTTCAGAACTACCCTATGAGGTTGGCAATACCCATTTTATAGATGAAGAAATAAAGGTCAGAGATTAAATGTCTTGTGAAAAGACACAGTAAACTTTCAAGCAGCACTAGTTCAAACCTAGACTTCTGCCATTATGACTTCTGCCTTCTGGTAGCTTCACAGACAATACTCAAATATCATGATTTTATTTTGCTTCTTCCAAACAGAGGTAAGTTGTAGAGTGTTCATCTTTCATGTAGTAAATTTCCACAAATAACCAATCTCCTGTGTACTTAAGTACCCCGGGGAGCAATGCGGGTTTTCAAAACAAGTCCAGCTCCTTATCTTTAAGAAGATACTAGGACAGAGAGAAGAGACTTTTCAATATTGAACACATTTTGAAAACAATAAAAATAAATAAAAGATTTTGGACCAAAGCTCATTTCACTTTTGGAGGGATCTATAAACATAGATCAGCCACAATTCTGCAATTTAAGAGTTTTCAAGAGGACCCTGCAAGATTTTAGTGACTGAACCAGAGTGACCCATCTAGTATTTCTCAGAGGTGGGACTTGAACCTTGGTCTTCCTAACAGAAAGGAGGGTAGCTAGGTGGTACAGTGGCAGAGCGCCAGATCTGAAGTCAGGAGGATTCCTCTTCTTGAATTCAAGAATGCCCTCAGATCCTTCCTAGCTGTGTAACCTGGGGCAAGTCACTTAACTCTGTTTGCCTCAGTTTCTCCATCTGTAAAATGAGCTGGAGAAGGAAATGGCAACCACTCCAGTATCTTTGCCAAGAAAATGACCAAACTACAAAAAGCACTGTAGGAACTGTAGATCTTGCTTCGAATGCTTAAAAGTGATTTCAGACAATTCACTTAACCTCCCCAAGGCATCAGTTTCCTTATTTCAAAATAAGGCTATTTCAGGGCAAAACTAATTCCATAACTTAGAAGGTTGTAGTGAAGATCAAAGGAGATAACAAGCATTGGAAACCTTCCAGCATTATGTAATAACATCACCTTAGTGATAAGGTAATTGAATCCTAAAGAGGGATGTACTTGGCTAACTGCTTAGTTCCTGGAAGGAGACTGAATTTTTAGTTGAGTCATTAAAATGGCAAATTGTCTGGGTTAGCAAATTGAGCAACAGTTACAAAAGAAAATCCCTTTCATAACAATTATTAGGAAACAATTGTTATTTTCAGCAGTAGCAGGATACAACTAATGCAAGTATATTTCTCTATCATGACCTGTCACTAAGAACATGATACGATTTCTCCAGAAATCATTTCTTCACTCGGAAACTCATAAAACTGATAGAAGGAATTTTACTGGCTTGCTGTCTATGATAAGGAGATCACACACAAGTTTGTGTTAAGTTTAGGATGAGCTGTCACAAATTCAAACCAGACCCTAGAAATCAGGCTAGAACAGACTTGGGAGTGGAGGGAAGGAAGGGCGGGGCAAAACTTTCATTGTTTCTTGGCTGTAACTAGAAAGTCCAAAATTTGGCCACCAAATACTTCTCTTCACATCCACTCCATCCAGATGAAGCCACTGGACCAGCTAGTTATCCAATGACAGGTTATACTCATCCCCAACATGTCTTACCTTTCTAGATCTCTCAATTTCTAACAGTCTATCTTACTTTTGACTTTTCCTTATTCAATTAGAATAGATCATAAGATTACAACTATATAGTCACTGATTCAATCCCCTCATCTGACAGAAGGAACTGAGGCTCAAGGAAATTGTGATTTGCCTAAAACCACAAAGATGGCTATCAGATGGTGAGATTTGAACACAGATCCTTTGATTCCAGGACCCAGTCTATCTACCTAATTTGATCAATTATCTTGTCTCAGATTCTAGCTCTGACATAATTCAATTGGGTCTGAGGATTCTCTATCCTGATCATTTAGGAGCCCTATTGAGTCTGTACAACTCAGTAAAGTGTTGTAATTTTTGTTTCCCTTTATCCTTACCCTTGGCTCATAATGTGGATAAATCAGCAGCAACTATTCCCACTGCCACTAATTTCCCTTCCCCCATCTTTCCTTGAGAACCACTTCCCAAAGCCTGATTCAGAAATAAAAGTTTCCCTCCGGCATATAGGAGACAGCTAGGGGGTACAGAGGATAGAGTGCCAAACCTGGAATCAAAAAGACTCATTTTCCTGAGTTCAAATCTGATCTCAAACACTTGCCAGCTTTGTGACGCCGGGCAAGTTACTTCACCCTATTTCAGTTTCCTGATTTATAAAATGGGCTGGAAAAGAAATGGCAAACCACTCCAATATATTTGCCAGAAAACCCCCAAACAATGTGACAAAGAGTCACATATGATTGAACAACAACAAATTTGGGGTACAGGTCTTACAATGGTATTGATGGGTCAAAGGGCACACACAGTTTAGTATCTTCCAGTAGTGCATCAAAATGGCTGCTTTTCCACAGCCCTTCTAACATTTATCATTTTCCTTTTATGGGAGGGGGGCATCTTTGTCACACTGATAAGTACGAGGAAGAATCTCACAATTGCTCTATTTTCCATTTGTCTGATTAGTAGTGATTTGGAGCATTTTGTCATAAGAAAGAAAAAAATTGTTGTTGCAAGAAGAAAAGATACATCCAAAAAATTGTAAATAATACTATATGTACAAACCATTAATAATATACATACTATATATGTACAAAATACTAATAGCAGCTCTTTTTTGTGTGTGCTGTAAAAAAATAAAACCCAAATTAGAAACCAAGGGGGGTGCCTATAAGTTGAGGAAAAAGAAATACTTCTGTTCAAGAGAGTAAGAATTAGAAGATTTCAAAAAGATAATGAAAGACTTCTTTGGGTTTACACAATGAAGTTAACAGAATGAGATAAATAATTTATCCTATAATATCGACTATAAAAATGAATGTTTCTGAGGGCTTTTATAAACAGGTGAAAAATGAAATGAGCACCATCAGAAAAATTTCTATGAAACAACTTTAAATCTGATAAACTATGATAATACAAGGATCATTCATTAGGTAAGAGGATAGGTGATGAAATATACTTTCCATGACAAGATGATAGATTTAATATACAAAAACAAACACACACATGCATACATTGCATGCACATTTTTGCACCCAATGTATATGTGTGTACATATATGCATTATATGTGCATATGAGCATATACACAGTGCGGCTAAAGGAACATTTTGATTGAATATGAATATTTGTTATAAGGAATTTTTCTTTTCTTTTTCCCACAGAGGTGGGGTAAGAGAGAAAATAGATCCTATTAATGAAAATAGAATAGAGAGATGTAGGTGTTACAGATGTGGAATATTATAGGTACTTTCATATAAATTTAATTTTATTTGTATTTGTATTACAAATACTTATTGGTATTAACAATTGCACTTAATTGTTTTACTTGGTTACAGGAGACTTCTCAGAATACGGATGATTTACAAATGTTTGCATGTTAAAACAAAATACATTAAAATGTTTTTTTTAAACAGGGATAGTGAGGTGGTAAATAAGATATTCTATCAACTTTCCTCACTAATATAAAACTGATCCTGGCTCAAAAGAGCCGCCTCTTGCCCTCTATACTGAATCTTACTATTGAGAGGATTCATAGACACGGGTATGTCATCCCCAAGACATCAGAAAGCAAAACTTTCTATGGGGAAGAGAATCTATTTTGCAGGCTCAGGTTAATAAATTATCTGTGGAACTAACCTAACATTCATTCATTAGAACATTTACCAAGCATCTATGTGCTGAACATGGATTCTTGCCTGGAGTCTCACTTGTTAAAATATGAGTTCCTTGAGAGAAATGACTGGGTTTTTCTTCTTTTTGGTAACCATACATACACAGTGCATGCTGGCACATAGTAAATGCTAAATAAACGTTTCTTGATTTGGGCATTTTGTCAGAATCTGTGCCCTCATCTTTCTCTTCCTTATCTATGTACATATTGTATCCTTCTTCTCCCACCTGGAAGAATGCATGGTCTTTGAGAGTAAAAATTGTGTTCTGTACATTTTGGCACAAGGCTTTGCACATTGTGTTTATGCAAAGAGATGAATAAAACCTGAATTTTAATCCTCATGTGAGGAGCGAGGTCATAGGGGAGGAGTTAGACTTTGAGCTCTGCATTAATGCCATCCAGATCTGGCTCTGTAGTCTGATGATTTTATGTAGTTTTACTGTTATATTGTCCTCAGCCCCTTCAGAACAAAGCATATTAAGGAAGTTCTCGGCGCAGAGAAAGCTGGAAGAAGAGTTTAGCTGGCCATAGTCTCAGACATGGATTGGTCAAGTTGGCTAAAATAAGCAGACTTGACTCTTGGTTCCTCATTTACAGTTTCCAGTTCCTCATTCCTGGAGACCCAGGGAAGCTGTTTATTTCTTACCAGATACAAATTGCAAAAATCAGAAGGATTCAAACATTCTCTACCTTCTTGTTTGTTATTAGTTTCCACTTTCAGGTCCTATGCTTTCTGTTAAAAAAAAGGATAGAGTAAAAGACAGACTTTTGGGTCCTGCCTTATCTCAGGGCAGGTTGTTACTATTCCAATCATTCTAAAGTGAATCAGGAAAAGTCAACTAGAGATGAGACTAAGAGGGACCCAGACTGTGATGTGGCTGCTGGGAGGAAGAAGTAAAATTAATTCCTATAAGCTCTAGGCCTTTTTCCTACTATTCTGCCTTGAGTAAGTATTTATTTTCCCAAGTGGAAGAGGAGAGAGATAAAATGGGTAGCCACTGACATGTTTTCTCACATAACCAAGCTGAGTTAGTCTATCTGGCATTTTTAAGTTTCAATTTTTAAAAATATTTAAAACTAAATACAAAATTCAAAAAAGTAGAAAAAGGGAAAAAAAAAATCAATTTTCATGTACCCAGCCGAACATTAGGGAGGATTCAAAATATGTAATAATAAATTTCCATTTCAAGAAAGGATATGTAATAATAGAAAACATTATACTCATGAGTATCCATATTTTTATTTTCCTTGTAGGTTTTTCTTTTCTTCTCTATGCACTTTTTTTACTTTATTTCTTTTTTCTCCTCTTTCATCTTCCCTCCTTCCTTAAGCAAGTCACAGTTAAGCATAGAGATAGATATTATATATATACACATATGTATTTGTTTAAATATATAAAAGCATATATTATAGTTACATGTCTATATACATATATCTATATACACACACAGATCTAGATGCAAATATATACCTTTACACCTATATAAACATGCATCTAAAACAATGTTAATATGGCTGACATGTAATGTAGATTTCTCTCTTGATTATAATTTTTTATTTATTTTTAAAAGTTGATGTTTTTAGGTTATATACATATATAGGTTATATTTATTATTTATATTTTTAGGTTATATACGTGTTTTATATATATATATGTGTGTGTTTTATATATATATATATATGTGTGTGTGTGTGTGTGTGTGTGTGCATGTGTGTGTATACACATTCATTTTTTACATATTTCCATGAGTCATGTTGAGAGTAAAATTTTTTAAAATTACATTATATTTCAGTAGATTGTAAACTTCTTGAAAGCAGGAATTGTCTTTTGTTTTTTACATCACCTAAATTTTCTGTGTATTCCTCTCCCTGCTAAAGAGCAATATCATATAACAAAGCACACACACACACACACACACACACACACACACACACACACACACACACATACACACAGACACAGGTGGTGGGGAGAAAAACAATTAGCAAAAAATAATCAAGATCTGAAAATATGCAATATTTTATGTCTATATTTCTCCTACTACTGCAAAGGAGTAAGGGGAGATATTGTCTTATATGTTTGAGACCATGCTCTTTTCACATTTGCAACATGCATTTTGTGTTTCCTTTCCTTTGTTTAGTTCTATTAAGTTCTTTGTTTGTTCTAATGTCATAATTAGTTTCTTAGAGCAGACTAATATAACATTACATCTGTTTGTTTGTTTGGCCATTCCCCAACTGATGGGCACCTAACTTTGTTGCCAGTTCTTTGTTACCACACAAAAAAAGTGTAGTTCTAATTGATCTATCTTTTTTCAATGGCCTCCTCAGGTTATATGCCGTAGAGACTCTTTTTCCATAGCCTCTGTAAGTCTCAGTCTATCATTAACCTAGGAGCTTAATAAGTGTTTGTTGAATTGAAGTCCAGTGACTTATGGGACCCTCAGGGCAGAGGGACAGATTGACCAGGATGCAGTTGCTACTCTGAGAAAATGCCTTTGAGGTGACTAATTCCATCAACATTTCAAACTCTCCAGGACTTCATCATACCTTCCAGCCTGGAGGCTTTCACTTTCCAAGGTAAAGAGCATAGGGTTATATCTCCCAGGTGTCAAGCAGATCAGAAAGACTAGTTGGAATGAACACTCCTCATTGCTTACCAAAGGAGTTTCTTTCACTAACTAAGCATTAGATACTCTAATGCAAAGAGTAAGAAGAATAACACATCAGCCTGTTACCAACCCTCTTCCTAAAACCATCCTGCATTTCCTCCTCTCAGGAGGGCCTGAAGACTCAGTTTTGAGAGTGTTTGTTGCTGTCCCTCTTTGGGCAACTGGATCTTACTCTTCAATTATCAATCTTTACATTCTCCCCCAGTTTCCTTTTGATGTTTTCAATGAAGCCCTGAAATGTAAAACTACCTATTGCTTTCAGCACTGACTGATCTCTAACAATTCTTTGATACTTTCCCATCTCCTACTTCCCATCCCTATTCCAGCAACAAAGCAAAACATCTACTAAGCCCTGAATAACAATAATAACAGTCAGTCAGTCAAAAAGCAGTCAGTTCATAAGCATTTATTAAGCCCCAATTATGTGCTAGGCAATTGTGCAAAGTACTGGATATATATATGTAGACAAAAAAAAAAAAAAGGTACCTACCCTAATATTCACAATCTAAGGAGAAAACAAGCATATGAACAAAGAAGCTATACATAGCATGAATAAGAATAACAGGGAGGAAAGCACTAGAATCAAGAGGGCTTGGAAAAGGCTTCCTGGGGTAGGTGGGATTTTAGCTGGGACTTAAAGGAAGCTAGGAGGTAGAAATGAGGAGCAAGCATGAGAGACAACTAGAGAAAATGCCAGGAACAAGAGAGAGAGTGTTTTGTTCTGGGAAGAACAGTAAAGCTTCTGAATAAGAGTATGTGGGGGTGGGGAAGGTTTTCTTTCTTGTGCAGACAGTTTTCAGTCATGTTCGACTCTTCATGACCCCATTTTGGCAAAGATACTGGAGTGGGCTGCCATTTTTTGCTCCAGTCCATTTTATAGATGAGGAAACTGAGGTAAACAAGGTTACATGACTTTCCCAGTTACACAGCTAAGAAATGTCTGAGGCTAGATTTGAACTTTCTGATTTCAGGCCCAGTGGTCTAGCTATTGAACCACGTAACCATATTGTATAAGATTTAAGAAAACCAGGAAAGATTATGAACAGCTTTAAATTTTATCCTCTACCTTTTGGGTATTTTCCCCCAAACTCAGACTCATGAGCTTTCCTACCTCTAGCTATACCTTTGCCCTTAATATTGTCCCTCCTTGGAAGAGTCTCCCTCCTTTATTCTTAGCTTGTTGAATTCCCACCCATCTATTAATGTCCAGATCAAATGCTCTCTTCCTCAGGAAGACTTTCCTGCCCCACTCTCCTAGCTGATTATGAACTTTCCAAAATTACCTCCCCTCCATTTGCTAGAGCTTTTTGTTCATACCTAATGTATTTATCATTTTAGTGGAGCTATCTGTGCATGAACCATATCCAAGTAAGAACCAAATATAGATATACATATCTATGTATATATGTCATATATATATATATATATATATATATATATAGAGAGAGAGAGAGAGAGAGAGAGAGAGAGTAATAAGAAAAAAATCAGATCCTCTCTCAGTATAGTCTACTGAGTAAACACTAAGTGAAGTTAAGTCTATACAGTAAGCACTTACTAAGTGCTGTAAGTCTACACAGTAAGCCATAAATGCTTACTGATACTTGTGAAATTGAATTGGTTTTGATAATAAATTGGTTAAGCAAGGCTCAGTTTCTCCACTTAATCTATGTTGACAGCATCACTATCTGGGTCTGATTCACACTTTATTCCAATTCAAACTGGTATCCTCCCCCTTTTCTATTTTTCTAAAATGTATGTCAAAATGAGATATTAAACTGTAAATACTGACGGAAAAAAATCTGGCTTAAAGGCAATGAATGCAGAGATAATTAGGCAAGTTAATTGCCCACATTTCAAAAATATTCCCTGGATTTCAATGAATAAATGTGTCCTGCACCTATCTAATCATTTTTCTTCTACCATAGCAGAAAAAAAAAAAATCAAGTCACAATACCCTCATGCCCCAAATTAAGTAGATCTCATTTGAAAGCAGCCCTCCTGTCCTCACTAATCAAAGCTTCATATTCACTCCACAGGACCAAATTTAGATTAGGAAATCATCAGATTATATCCTGAGGCTATTGACAAGGAGAATTATTCATTACATGGATGGAGCCACTCTTTGGCCATAGGGAGTAATAGAATTCTAGAAGGCTCTATCTGGAATTGACCTCAAGTCACATCTTTTCTCTGTTTAATGGATGAGTTCTCTCTAAAACATCCTGGACAAGTAATCACCAATATCCGCTTGAACACTGCCAGTGATAATGAGGTAGCCAGTTCTACCATTAGACTTGGATGGACAGGAAGATACTCCTTGTAATTATCTGAAAGCTGTCCCAGAACTCTGGACCACCTATCTTAGTTCTCTAAATTGTGGAAATATGTATAGAAGAATTATAAATGTTTAACATATTGGATTACTTGCCATCTAGGGGAGAGATGGGAAGAAGGGATGGAAAAAAAATCAGAACACCAGGTTTTGCAAGGGTGAATGTTGAAAATTATATACACATATAAATTTTTCCCCCTGAGGCAATTGGGGTTAAGTGACTTGCCCAGGGTCACACAGCTAGGAAGTGTTCAGTGTCTAAGGCCACATTTGAACTCAGGTCCTCCTGACTTCAGGGCTGGTGTTCTATCCACTGAGCCACCTAGCTGCCCCTATGCATATATTTTGAAAATTAAAAGCTTTAATAATTTAAAAAAAAAGAATAAATCGAATCTCATTTTATCATGTAATAATTCTTTTTATATTGGAATGTAATGATTGTCTCAGCTAATCTTAAAGCTAAACATTTAATTCACTTAATCAATAAATTATTATTAAGCACTTATACAGAGCACTGTTTAAAAAATATTTCCTTCCAATTACATATAAAATAATTTCTAATAGTTGTTTTTTTTAATTCCAAATTCTATTTCTCTTTCCTTCTTTTCCCTCTTTGAGTCAGTAAACAATATGATAGAAGTTATGTGTGTGATCATGTAAAATATATTTCCATGTTAGTCATTTTATGAAAGAAAACTCAAACCAAAGTCAAAAAAATAAATAAATAAAGTGAAAAAATGGCATGCTTTGGTCTATAATCAAGGCACCAATTCTTTCTTTGGAAATGATAACATTTTTCATCATGAATCTATGGGGATTATCTTGGATCATTGTATTGTTAAGGGTAGTTAAGCCATTCTCACTTGTTCATCATACAGTATTGTTACTTTATTGTATACAATTGTATACAATGTTCTTCTGGTTCTGCTCACTTCAGTTTGTATCAGTTCATATAAGTCTTTCCAGGTTTTTTTAAATCATTCTGTACCAGGTACTGTTAAATACAAAGGGAAATAAGATATAGCTAGAATATAATCCCTACCTCATAGAGTTGGCAGTTTAATAGGAATACAAAAGATCTTGACAAAGAGCCTGATCTAACAAGATAAAATGGAGATAAGTAGAAAATCCTACACTTTTATTAGAAATAAACCTACTGCATAAGAGTAGATTAAATGTGGTTTATTTAGTAAGATAAGAGTCCCTGTGGGAAAAGACCCACAGGTGTTGGTGGATTTTAAACTCATTGAGTCAACAGCACAAATCAGTCCAAAAAAACTAATAACAGAACATATGATGTAATAGAATATGTCCTAATAAAAGCATAAAACAGAGGGGAAATGAGAGTCCTCATGCCTGCTGTCCTGGGCAGACCACATCTGGAAGCTTATGGTTCAATCTTGGCCACATTTTAGGAAGTACATGACTAAGTTGGAGTGTGCCCATGAGGGCAAGCAGCATGGTAAGAGGAATGGAGATTGTGCCCCTTGAATATCTGAGAATGTTTATCTTAGAGAAGAAAAGACTTAAGAGCTGCGCCAGTTTTGTTATAGTTGTGTCATGCTTTCTAACCTTCTCATCATTCAATTCAGCTTTTTCTGGAGGTTCAACATTTCTTCTAGAATGCAGCACTCCTAAATGGTCTCAATACCATATCTGTGCTCAGAATCAAGCAGTCAATTATAGAATGATTTTTAATAAAGAGCTAGCATTTCTTTATATTTGCCTTATAAATGTTATCTCATTTTTCCTCACAATAACCCTGGAAGATAGGTCCTATTATTAGACTCAGTTTGTAGATGAGGAAATTGAAGCGAGAGAGATTAAGTAATTTGCCTAAATTCATAGCTAGTAAGTTTTTGAGGCTAGATTTGAATCCAAGTTTTTCTCATTTTACATCTAGTCAGTTAGATAAGAGTCCCCGTGGGAAATGATCCACAGGTATTAGTGGACTGCAAACTCTTATTTTAATCTATTTTTTAAATCTATTATAACACCAAGCTGCAGAACCATCACCTTTCTCTTTCTGGACAACCACATTAATGATGGACCTAGAACTTCATAATCATGGGTATTTCCCCCCATTCATACAAATTGCAAGCCTCTGTATCTTCTTATGCAATAGGATTATTGGCCATATCCATAGGGGACCATTCCTTTCAGGGTCCTGAAAGATATCCTCTTAAGTTTTTTTGTTTGTTTGTTTGTTTGTTTTTAATTCTAGAGGATGTCATTGTATCCAACTCACTGTTTTACTTTCTTGAATTCTTACTCAATGACTCATGTGTTTATCTTCAATAATGTTTTTATGCCATTTATTCCATCCAAGTTGTCATTAGCTTATATTGTAGCCTTCTTCCCATCATGTACTTACTTTTCCAAGTCCTTTGGGTCACTTGCTGTTTTTATTGTTTATTTATTTTTTAGCATTAGATCATGGTAAACCATGACTCAAAATCAGAGCATTATTATTAGAAGACTTTGATAATCCCCCTATTGTAGTTCTACTAAGGATGCAGATCACAGCCAACCCACATCTTCTCATCCTGTGGGGCTCTGATCCCTAATTTCCCATAAATCCTTCACAAGGGGACCACCCAATTTATTGGGGTCCTTCTAGCAATGGACGATGTATTTCTGGACATAGCAAACATGAGAATTTGTTTTGCTTAAATATACATATTTGTTATAGAGGTTTTTCTTTATTTTTTGGTAGTGGGAGATGGAGTAGAGAAAACCAATTTTTGTTCATTGAAAAAAATGATAGTAATAAATTATTTACACCAGTCCAGGTTCATCCACAGTGTGTGACAGTTTAATATTATGTTTTGTTGTTCAGTCATGTCCAACTCTCTGTGACCTCATTTTCTAGGCAGAAATATTGGAGTTGTTTACCATTTCCTTCTCCAGCTCACTTTACAGATAAAAAAACTGAGGCAATTAGGATTAAGTGACTTTCCCTGGGGCACACAGTTACTAAGTATAGGAGGCAGGATTTGAACTCAGGAAGATGAATCTCCCTGAGTCCAGGCCTGGCCCTCTATCCATTGTGCCATCTAGCTGCCCCTCTATGTGACCTCTGGCAAGTCACCTAACTGGTGTTTGCCTTAGTTTACTAATTTGTAAAATAAGAGTTTTAGATTAGATGACCACTGAGGTCCATTCCAGCTCTCCACCTATAATTTACTGATCTAAATTCGCTTGAGATATATAAATTGTTTTAAATATTTATCTTTTTATCATGTTATAAGTGCTAACTTTCCTTGCTAGAATAAAACCTGGAAAGTCCTCCAAGAGTTCATACAAAGTAAAAGCAATACTGTGGGTTTATCAGCTGTGAATGGCTTTGCTATTCTTAGCAATATAATGATCCAAGACTATTCTAAAGAACTTATGATAAAAATTGCCAATCATACCCAAAGAACTGATTGTGTCTGAATACAGATTGAAATACATATTTTTAAAATTTATTTTTCTTGAAGATTTTTTCTTGGGGGGGGAGCAGAATCAATGTTTTCTTATACAACATAACTTTTATAAAAATGTTTTGTATAACTTCACTTGTGCCTTTTTAATGGGGGGGAGTGGGGAGGGAGGAAAGGAGAGAATTTGGAACTCAAAGTTTTAAAAACGAAATGTAAAAAAAATTGTTTCATATGTAACTTGGAAAAATAAACTTTACGAAAAAAAGATTTAAGCTTCTCTGGACAACTAGATGGTGCCACTGATAGAGTACTAGCCTTGGAATTAGGAGGACCTGAGTTCAAATTCAAACTCAGACATTCACTGCTGTAGGGCCCTAAGCAAGTCACTTAACTTCAATCATCTCAAAGAAAAAACATGTGCCTTATCTTTTTTTGTTGTTGTTGTTTTACTTGTAGCCCCACTTAGCCCAATGCCTGACATAGTAGGGGCTAAATAAATTTTTAAAAATTCCTTTTCATTCATTCATAATGGTAACTTTATTATTCTTAATTCTCATTTCATAACTCCTTGATTGTTAAAAACTTTCTTTTAGTTCATCATTTATTTGGTTTTATTTTATTATTTCCCTACTAATTCTCACTCAAGTCCTTTAGAGTCATTTACCCATGTCTCAGGGCATCTTGTCTCCTTTCTTTATTCATCTGCATTAAGCTCATACTTTAGTGACTCAGTTACTAAAATGAGACTATTACCTAAATGCATAACTTACTCCTCAGGGCTTCAGGTGAAAAAGTACTTTATAAGCTCTTTGGAGAAGGCAGCACTGCTATATTGGGAAACAATGCTGGATGTGGAGTCAGAAGACTTTTAGTTAAATCCAAGTTCTGCTTGATTAACCAGAGAAAAGTCACTGAACATTTCTGAGCCTCAGTTCTTAAGATTTATAAAATGGGGAGAATAATATTTACATGACCTACATTTCAGGGGTGTTGAAAAAAATGTTTTATAACCCTAAAAAGGCTTTAAAAATTAAAATTAAAAAGTAAGCTATGTTCCCAAATAAATCTTAAAATACTTATGAATTGAGATGTTATTAACTTATATCTGAAAGATCTGATTTTTCTTCCTTTTTAAATTTTAATTGATGTTGTTTCTTATATCACAATAATATCCTATATATCCTATCCTCTCCACTCCTCCATGAGTTATCTCATTTGACAAATAGGTTTTTTTTTGGAATGGAACAAAGAAGTCTGTATAACTGCTCAACTATCTGATTTTTTTAGTGAGTACTCCCTTTTGGGAACTTGAATGAAAGAATGAAAAAGCACCCAAGAGCCTCTCTTCAGGCACTGGACTAAGCAATAAGTCCAACTACAAATAAGCAAACTAGTCTGTGCCTGCAATGAACATTAATTAAAAAAAAAAAAAAAAAAAAAGAGGAGAAAATGAGAGTACTCTCATGATGGTGACATGGTTTAGAAATGACTGGGAAGTGTTATAGTGAGAGAAAATAAGTTCTAAACTCATCTCTCAGATTTCAGAGCTGCGGGGCAGAGAACTTCATTTTTTTTTAAATTAATTTTATAATTATAACATTTTTTACAACATTATCCCTTGTACTCCCTTCTGTTCCGAATTTTCCCCTACTTCCCTCCATCCCCTCCTAGATGGCAGGCATTCCCATACATATTAAATATGTTACAGTATATCCTAGGTACAATATATGTGCAGAACCGAATTTTGTTGTTGCAAAGGAAGAATTGGATTCGGAAGGTAAAAATAACCTGGGGAGAAAAACCAAAAAATGCTAACAGTTTACACTCCTTTCCCAGTATTCCTTTTCTGGACATAGCTTATTCTGTCCATCATTGATCAATTGGAATTGGATTAGCTCTTCTCTATGTTGAATATATCCACTTCCATCAGAATACATCCTCATACAGTATCATTGTTGAAGTGTATAATAATCTGGTTCTGCTCGTTTCACTCAGCATCAGTTGATGTAAGTTTCTCCAAGCCTCTCTGTATTCCTCCTATTTGGTCATTTCTTACAGAGCAATAATATTCCATAACATTCATATACCATCATTTACCCAACCATTTTCCAATTCATTTTCCAGTTTCTAGCCACTACAAAAAGGGCTGCCACAAACAATTTGGCACATACAGGTCTCTTTCCCTTCTTTAGTATTTCCTTGGGGTATAAGCCCAGTAATAGCACTGCTGGATCAAAGGGTATGCATAGTTTGATAACTTTTTGGGCATAGTTCCAAATTGTTGTCCAGAATGGTTGGATTCTTTCACAACTCCACCAACAATGTATCTGTGTCCCAGTTTTCCCACAGCCCCTCCAACATTCATCATTATTTGTTCCTGTCATCTTAGCCAATCTGCCAGGTGTGTAGTGGTATCTCAGAGTTGTCTTAATTTGCATTTCTCTGATCAGTAGTGATTTGGAACACTCTTTCATATGAGTGGAAATAGTTTCAATTTCATCATCTGAAAATTGTTCATATCCTTTGACCATTTATCAATTGGAGAATGGCTTGATTTCTTATAAATTAAAGTCAATTCTCTGTATATTTTGGAGATGAGGCCTTTATCAGAACCTTTAACTGTAAAAATGTTTTCCCAATTTGTTACTTCCCTTCTAATCTTGTTTGCATTAGTTTTGTTTGTACAAAAGCTTTTTAATTTGATGTAATCAAAATTTTCTATTTTGTGATCAATAATGGTCTCTAGTTCTCCTTTGGGCACAAATTCCTTCCTTCTCCACAGGTCTGAGAGGTAAACTATACTATGGAGAACTTCATTTTTGTATAGAACCTTTTAGGATAATATACCATCTGTTTATCTTTTAATGATTTCTAGTTTGAATTCACCTTTAACATTACTACTGTCATTACCACATTTTGCGATTCAGTCAATTTATTATCATGGTCAATTTTATAACCCACTCTTCTCATTCATTTATAAGCTATTTAAAATTCTGGAATGTGTGTGTATCCTGTAAAAAACTGTTATAATTTGTTTTCTAATCCATTCTGTGCCATTTGAAGCTTATTGAAGATCTTAGTTTTGACTTAGTATTGCAATCAGACTAATTTTATTTCCAATTTTAAGTGTCATAGTAGCCTGGACTTGGGCAAAATAAGATCATTTCACCCAGAAGAGTCTATCATTTTGGGAGAGAGAAAACCAGTTCCATTGAGAAGCAGGTTAGTGTGCAGGTGGTATGGTTTGAATACAACTAGTAGATTTGCTGCAGAATTTATTATCTTGTGGCCAACCTGGTGAAAAGGTTATCTAGGCTCAGACAACAGATGTAAAGAGCTGCCACAGTTGAAACTTGACCCACCAGACCACAAGCAGGATTCAAAATAGGACTTCAGTGAAGGAATGACAGTAATGAGAATCTACCCCATAGTTCATTACCACTAATGACACTTCCAGTCTATATTCAAAACTAAGAGATTTCATCCCTCAACCTATATTTCTAATGCAAGGGCTTTCTTGACCTGGGGCCTATGAAGTTGGATTATCTATCTATCTATCTATCTATCTATCTATCTATCTATCTATCTATCTATCTATCTATCTATATATATATATTTTTTTTTTTGGTCAAGGCAATTGGGATTAAGTGACTTGTTCAGGGTTACACAGCTAGTAAGTGTTAGAGGCCAATTTGAATTCAAGTTCTCCTGACTCCAGGATGGGTGCTCTATCCACCATCTACACTGCCCTATATATATATATATATATATATATATATATATATATATATATATCTTCATATTGATCACTAGGTATTAGTATAGATGGATTAATAATTATCTCCATATAATTGGTTTCCTTGGCAATCCAAAGTACTTTCTTTTATGCATTTAAAAATATGATTCTGAGAAAGGGTTCATAAATTTCACCAGGTTGCCAAAAGGACCCATGACATAAAGACTATTAAGAATGCTTTCCAGCTCTAATGTTCCTCCTTAATCTTTGATGTCGTCTTTACCAAGTCTCATTCTTGCCTTGCAATATCTCTTCTTAGATCCTTATTTTGCCTCTCCTGAGGTATTTTTTCTGAGCCAATCTGTTTTTTCACTGTCTCTTCAGAACAAAAACAGCATGATTAAAACCCATCTTTACATTTTTATAAATTTGTCCACATTTAAAACCATCCTCACCTGCTTTGGCACAAAGGTTTTGATGGAATCCTGAGATAAGTGGATATTTACAGTCAAAGTGCATTAAAATTGATTCATATCTAGCCACTAAAATATTTATTAGGAGCCCACAATATGCAAGACCCAGTAGTTTGTAAGCATGCAAATGTCTGTACTGATGAGCCAGGAAATGAGGGCCTAGTTGAGCTAATTTCCTGTGGGTGGGTAAACTGCTAAATTCTGGGACTCAGCAAAACCAGCTGTATCTCTAGCATAGTTAGATAAAAATTGTACCATTAAGTAATTCTCTTGCATTTAGCAGATCTACGCCAAAAACCTCAACCCTTTAATTTTTCAGTGAAACATTTAAAATATAATTTTATTCTATGATCTTGTCCTGGACTCAGAGTAAAAAACAATGACTTTATAAAAAAAATTAATGTCATAAGATGACCATGCATTTATAGAGCAATTTTTAATTTTCAAAGTTCTTTCCCATATAAATGGGAAATGCAGCAGAAATATAAGTGAATAAATACAATGAATACAAATATATTCAAAGTAAAACAAAGTATTTGGGAGGAAAGGTAGATCAGGAAAGGCTTCAGGCAGAAAATGATGCCCGAATTGAATCTTAAAGGAAGACCCTGACTCCATGATGTAGAGATGCCAGAGCTCAGACAACAGATCTGTAGAGCAGCCAAAATTGGAACTTGGTTGGAAAAAGTGAGGGACACCTCCAAACCAAGCTCAGGATTCAGATAGGACTTTAGGGAAGGAATAAAAGTAAAGAAAATCTACCCATTGTTCATCACCAGTAATCACACTTCTAGTCTGTATCTTAGTTCCCCTTCAAAGCTAAGTTCTTTCCTTCCCTCAACTCTAAAGCAGGGATTCTTAACCTGGGTTCTGTGAACTGGTATGTGTGTATACCCATGTAATATACATAAACACATATCTATTAGATAGATAGCTGTATCATCATATAACTGGCCCTCTCTCAGCCAATGGGAAGACATGGCGGACTCAAGAGATGGAGATTCGCTGGATTGTGGAATGTTGGAAGGGAAGTTATTTTCAATAAGATTCAATAAGATTGAATTGACACAGAGTGAAGTAAATAGAACAAAGAGAACAATACAATATTGTAAAGATAAATGATTATGACAAACTTTGGAATTTTGATCAATGCAATGACCAACCATGATCTCAGAGGATTTAGGATGAAACATGTCATCTACCTCCTCACAGGTATATACAGATTTTTTTTTTGGACATAGCAAATGTTTTGTTTGACTTCATATATATTTGTAACCAGAGTTTGTTTTTCTTGTCTTTCTTTTCCCTTCAATGCAGAGGGCAAGGTAGGAGAAGAAAAGAAGAGGATTTCTGTTGATCAAAACAAAATTTTTACACAATTTCCAACGAGGCTGCAAAAACAGATTGGGACTAGGTTGAAAAGGGCTTCAACAGCTAAACAGGAATTTCTAATTAGTTGTAGAAGCAGTAGGAAGCCACTAAAATTGAGTAAGATGGTCATGTGGACAGATCTATGCTGAAGAAAAATGACTGGCAGCAGTATGTAAAACAGACTGTAGTAGAGAGGGATTGGGTAACTAATTCATCAATAATCTCAAGCTATAAAGATTTATCAGGATTTCTGGTTGCAGCTAGATTGGAGAGCTTACTATGTGGCAACTGACATGGATTCTTCACAAATCAATTATCACCTCAAGGTACTATCTACACTTTTGTCTTACTGAAATTTTGCAAAATTGGATGTTATATGAAATTAGGTGCTCACTGACTGGAAAATGTTAAAGATTAAAAAAATTATTTTTGGAGACTTTTGTCATTAACAACCAGTAGCTAAAGATTTAAGATTTAGGGTCCTCCAAAAGGTAAGAGAGAAACTCATAGTGGATATAAGGAGGCTTCAACATCTTTTTTTTTTTTTTTTTTTTTTTTTTTTTAATGTATACATATGGAACAAGCTTATTCCCATACAGAAAATAGAATTTAGGCTACAACATCTTGCCAATGATGAATCATACAAGAGAAGTGGCCTAAAGGATGTTAGTAGATACAAGATAGAAAAATTAGGGAGATCTAATGGATAACCCATGTACTTCACTGGCGTCAATTATCCCTGCAATGTCATAAGATTTAGAGGAAGACCCCCATCATGTTGAATGGATACACTAAAGATGATTTATTGAAGGACATGGGCAAGACACACTGGATGAGAAGGTATGGATGAATTACTAACTGCTTTGTTGGAGGGAGTCCCTATGTCAGTCAGGCCTTATATCTAATGAAGAATCAAAGTGCCCAAAAGAATTTCAGGGGATAATCAAGATAACATTCAGGTAACAAAAGTTCTCCATAACACCTGCACTCCCTACTTCACAGGATAATTTTAACAATAAAATGAGAAGCATGTAAGGGTACTTGTTAGTTTAAAACACCTCTATAAGTGGGAATTATCACTGGAATTCAATTGTTCCTAGAAAGACAGCATATAATAGCAGGAAGATTGTAGGGTTTGGAGTCAGGAGATCTGAGATCTTCAACTCCACACCTGTTTGCTACTGTACAATCTCCATTTCAATTTCCTCATCCATAAAAATAGGCATAATAATAATATTCCTACCACTTCACCAAGTAATTGTGAAGAAAAGTACCTTGAAAACCTGTAAAATGCAAATCAATGTCATCATCCCCTTGCATCCTAGATAGGTCTGGCTGATTGGTGACAAGTATGTTGGGGGAAAAAAATTGCAGTTAATATACAGAGGAAAATTCTGGAAATGGTTTGGAAATGGTGCAAATGGTTCCCTAAGATGTGATTTTTTAAATAACCAAATCCAAAAGAGCAATCGAGATGTAAATTCCTTTGAACCCATACAAGATAAATCTTTACAGGAGACTGAAATTTAGAGAGCAGAGTGTTGAAAATTAAAATTCTTCAGCACTTCCAGACCTGTAAGGTTCTGCTCTATCACAGTGTTTTTCTTAGCAATAAAAAAGTATCAGTTCTCATCTCGGAGGGAAAGTTTCAGCCATGTGAAAGCAAAAACACCTACTCAGTGGGTTCCACAGCTCTAATTCTTCCTGAAGTCATCAGATTTCCTCAGGTGGCATTTACATAATTTTATTTTTACATAGCGGATTAATCAAATTTTTTTTAGAGATGGAAAGGAAAAAATATCAATGATTTGCTTCCAATGCAAGTCTGGACCTCAGGTTTTTGGAAGAGTCCTCTCTTTTATCAAGGATCAATCATTTACAAATTTTTTTTCTAAGCTTAACAAGAAGGAGGAATGAGAAGGATTCTTAACATGGCTTTCTCACAAGACTTACGACAATTTTGGCCTTGCGATGACCCAACCCAAACATGCTCTTACATATGGGACAATTGTGATAATATACACAAGTCCTGCACACATCTGGCACCAGAAGTAAGCCTGTGTTTGTTCCCATGGAAACAATATCCAAGAAAATTACTTCCTCTGGGCTGCAATTTGTCCTTAGGTTAAAGATTTTTATGGTCTACATTTAACAACACAGATTGGATGTAATATTACACCTCGGTTTCTGGGAATTGCAAAATCTCACACTGTCCCCAAAGTCTAGCTGCTAATGACATCCCAAGCTAGGCTGGCTTCAGATGGAGAGAGGAGAGGACGGTGGTCACAAATTCTCCCTCCTAAACTCCACTCAGAACAAAGTCATGGAATATAAAACTAAGATCTTTGACACGAACAATCCCCTATGTCACTGAATTTTGTTTCATTCCTAGGATACCTCATGGCAAGGGGCCTTTAAGATTGAAATCCAAAGAGAAAATGGATCAAGAACAATACATGACAAAACAGAAGAAGAGAAGGAGTCACAGACTCTGTAAACTGGTAGATTGGGGGAAGAGGAGAAAAAGAAGAATACCCCATCCCTGGCTACCGATGCAACTTCACTTAATTAGACTGGACAAGGTGGTATCTTTTGTTCACAGGGGGAAATGCTGATGGCTTATTTATATCTCCAAAAAGTTACAACCGTTCCTAAAGAGCCATTTCTTGACAAGTTTTCTTTGTGGTTTCTAGGCAATTCTTAGATCTCAAACAAGATAGAATTCTTGACACTGCCTCAATAAAACATTAGATAGTGTTCATGCTATCAGCACAATTAAGGTAGTTAACTTATTTTGCCAAACTATCTTGATTTTTCTTTTCTTTTTAAAATCTATCACAAAGAATGGATCATTGAGAGAAGAGGTATATTTGGAAAGAAAAATGATTGTAAAGGCAAAAAAAAAAAAAAAATCAAATTTAAATAATAGCAACACAATTGAACCTTTGAAACTCTGGCCAAGTAAGGGAGAACAGGTCACCTTGTCCTTGTTCCTCCAGTCTCTATCTCCTTCTGAGGAGAGAAAAACGACAACAACAATTATATGTTTTTAAAGAAGGGTCTAAAATGATCAATTACATTCCATAAATATTTATTGGGAGCCTACTGAGCTCACTGAGGGACATAAAAGTAAGCGACATATATAGTTCCTGTTCTTAGGGACTCACCATCTAGTAAGGTCGTGAGACAGCAGATAATTATAATAAAAATCGAATGTTTTGGCACAAGATATTTTGAAAAGCCTCATGGGGGTCCAGAAGAGGGAGAGAATACTTCCCTTGATAGGGAAGAGAGCAGGAAAGGCATCAAAAAAGATGAAACATGGGAGAATGGCCTGGAAAGATGAGTTGAATGTAGAAATGTAAATTTGAAGAGGAAGGATGCTTTAGATAAAGGAAGCATAAACCCCACCCCCATCTCCAGTTCCTTCTTTGGCATTTGTGTAAAAATCAGTGACTTCCTGGGAGACTTCCACCTAAAGCAGAAGGATTTTGTTTATCCTCTCCACCTACCTCTCTCAATTGCTCTCTTCTAAGGTTACCTTCCACCTAATCTGTATGTATATAGTAAATACCTATTTATTTATATATTGTGTGCCTCTTAAAAAAAAAAAAAAAAAAAAAGCTAAAAGTTCTGAGGGCAAAAAATACTTGAAGCATGTGAAGAAACACAAAATAGTACAATTTGACTGGCGTATAGAATTCACGTAAGAAAGCAGGAGATAAGGCTGAATATGTAGATTTGGGTCATAATTTGAATGCCTAGTTAGTCAAAAGGCATTATTAAGTGCTTAACATGTGAGAAACATTGTGTTAAGCACTGGGGATGGAGAACAGTCAATAAACAAATAAGGAGGCAATTATGTAAGTAGATAGATAAGTTAATAAATAAATGATTAAATAAATGAATGAATAATTAAAGAAGTCTTTGTTCTCAAGGGGGTGTATATTCTAGCAAGTAAATACCTACATACACCCAAAATATATAGTTTATGAAGATAATCTGAAAGATGAAGGTGGTAGGGGAATAAATGGACTTATAGTAAGACACAAGAGAGCCATGGGAAATGAATGATCAGAGCTTTGGATGAGGAAATTAATCTGACCAGAGCTGTGCAGAATGGATTGCCAGGGAGTGGGTGTGGGGAGAAGCTAGAGCCTGGATGCTGAGATGCCAAAGAGGAAGGAATGAAAAAGAGGGGAGAGATTCAAGGGAAGTCACAGAGCAGATTGGATGTGGGATATGAGTGAGATGGAAAAGTAAAAGATGACTCCAAGAATATTTCTATGCTCTAAAAAACAATGAATATAAAGAATTCCAAAAAACATGAAAGACTTACATGAAGAGGCACAGAATAAAATAAGCTGAAAGAAGATATAGTTCCTAGAATCATCAGTTCAGAGATGAAAGAGACCTCTAGTTCAATCCCATTATTTTCTAAGTAAGGAAACTGAAGTCCAAAGTAACTTGCTTAAGGTCACACAGGTCTTGACACCGAAACGTTACAGTCATTACAACAAAGTAAAGGGTATTAATAAAAAGAACCAAAATAAATAAATAAACTGAAAGCTGTGTGTAATTATACTCACATCTGACCCAGAAGAAGAGATAAGAAAATGCCCACCCTCCCTTCTCTGGGGGAGGATGAGAAAAGGTGGAAAAGGTGACAGTGGTGGGGGTAACTATGGTGTGAAGTCTTTCATATACTAATTAGTTGGCTGTGTTGGTTAGCTTTCCTGTAATATCTTTCAAAATCTTTTTAAAGGAAAGGGCAAGTATATTTGGAAATGAGGTTGATATAAAACAAAAAAAAAATCAATAATAATATTTTTCAATGTTTTTAAAAAGAAAGATGACCCAAAGCTTTTGATTCTAGGTCATTAGGTGAATGGTGATGTCATCAACAAAAAAAGGGAAGTCTCAAAGAGATGCTGGTTAGAGCAGGAGAGAGAGCTCACTTGTAGACACAGAATCCTAGCTTTAGAACTGGAAGGCATTTTAGAAGTCATGTGTCATCTAGTTTACCTTCCTACTTTTTTACAGATGAAGAAACTGAGACCCAGGGTTCAAATCCTGACTTTTTGAACATAGGTCCATCCGTGTTTTGCTTAATGACACTGCTTTTCTATGTTGAATTTTAGGTGCTAGTGACACATCCAGATAGAAACATCCATTGGATGCTCTGAAATGAAAAACAAACCCATCTCCTTCAGAGAATGTAATCTCCTTGAAGATATAGGAACTGTTTCATTTTTGTCTTCAATAAACAGTGGTTGTTGAAATCTTTAAAGTAAAACAATTATGTGTTGATTAAAATAAAATTGTGATTGGGATAACCATGGTTAAATGGAAACAACACTGGATCTGGGTTTGAAAGTCAGGTCTACTCACTACTTCTGAGTGACTTTGAACAAATCCCACTTCTTATCTCTGGGCCCCATTTTCCTTATTTTTTAAATGGGGGAGTTGAAAAGAAAGCTGACTAATGAATAATTTTAATGATTAATCTTGGTTTGGGAAAGAAATGAAGAAAGGACTCCCTCCTTTAAGTAAAGGGGTTGAGTTTAGAGGTTCAGTAAATTTCATGCAAAGGTAGTCATTGTGTTAATAGTTTCTTTGTGGTAAGGGCAGTAAGGCAGTTAGGTAGTGCAATGGATAGAGTGCTGGGTCAGTAATCAAGAAAACTTACCTTCCTGAGTTCAAATCCTGGCCTCAGCAATTACTAGTTGTGTTAAGTAAGCAAACCAATTCACCATTTGCCTCAATTCTCCATATATAAAATAAACTAGAGAAGGAAATGGCAAATCACACTAGCATCTTTGCCAAGGAAACCCCAAATGGGCTGACTACATGACTAAAACAATTCACCACCCACTACCACCAACAGGAAATCAGTTAGTCAATAAACATTTATTAAGTACTTACTATAAGCAAGGCAGTGTGCTAAGTGTTAGAGACATAAATGTAGGCAAAACATAGCCCTGTTCTCAAAAATTTCACTGTTTAATAGTAGAGACAACATGCAAAACATTATATATAAGCAAGATATAGACAGGATAAATAAGTGAATGATCAAAACAATGATGGTCCTAGAATTAAGGAATATCAGGAAGTACTTCCTGTGAAAGGTGAAACTTTAGCTGTGACTTGGGAGAAGTTAGGAAGAAAAGAATTCTAGGTATGGGGACTGTCAGTGAAAATGAATCAAAGACGAAGAGTTTTATGGGAGAAACAATAAGGAAATCAGTGAGTGTCACTGGACTGAAAGGTCTAAGACGACTGGAAAAATAGAGATGGTAACAGATTATAAATCTGTTAAGCATCAAATAAAGAATTGTAAATTTGGCCCGGGGAGTGAGAGGGGACCATGGCAAGGAAAAACATTTGAGTGGGGTTTGAAATTCAGGGAGAGGAACTCCACAAATAAAAAATAACATGATATAAAAACAAAAAGTGTTAATACCTCCCCAAATTTAATTTAAAACAAAATAAAAAGGAGTTAGATTACATGACCAAAGAGATGAAGATCATACAGATAGCAAATGTTAGAGATTAGATTTGAACCCCCAAAATCTGACAAAGTCAGAGCTCTATAGTACTCTTGGTACTACACACAGTAATTACAGCAATGCAAAGCAGGAAATAGAAAAAACCTGGGGGAAAAAAAAGAGGCAGGAGAAAAGGGAACAGACCTGAGCATGTCATTGTGATAATGTGATGATGGGTATGGCTATTGTGCAATCATTTTAATCATGTCTGACTCTGTGACCCTATTAGGGGTTTTTTTGGCAAAGTTACTGGAGTGGTTTGCCATTCTCTCCTCAGCTCAATTTATAGACAAGGAAAATGAAGCAGAGTTAAATGACTTATCCAGGGTCACACAGTTCATATGAATCTGGATTTGAACTCAGATCCTCCTGTTTCCATGCCCTGCACTCTATCCACTCTGCCACCTAGAGAGAATCATTTTACCCCCATTTCTTTCAACTAAACCATAGCAATACCTTGAACTATCTTCCTCATTGGACAGGACCTTGGCCTGTAGCAAATATTTGGGTGAATAATTAAACATTTAGAAAAGTTAAAAGATAGTCACAATGGGGAGGGAGAGAGGATTAGGGAGAACTGACCTTGCAACTTGAGTAAACAAGCAGTGGGAGAAGTTTCTTTTAAGAGGTCCCCAGCTTTCCCCCAGTCCCACCCACCAAACCCACACCTGGGGCCTGCTTTCATTTCTGGGAAACCAAGACTGCAGCTAGAGAGGATCAGCCTTTTTTAACTGAGCTGTAATAGCCAGCTGTGAAATTTTGCCAAACCACAGATCTTTCTCCCTGGGAAGGGTCACTTTGATTCAGTGTAATCCCCCAGCCTTTGCCCATTGGAAAAGTCATCAGCCTTTTTTTACCTTTCAGATGGTGACCTGGCCATCTAAACTGAAGGTATATCTGGATACCTTTTGTTGCAACATAGATTGGTTTATAATCAAGAAACTTCTTCAAAAGTTATTATTATGAAACCGACTGAAACATTAAAAAAGAAGACAGACCTAATTTCAGTTAGTCTGCCATAGCACAGGGAGGGTTTGATAGGCTCAATGTTGATTCACATGTTTCCAACAGAGTTTTCTAGTTTCCACCAGGGCAAGCACAGGCAGGAAGAGATGCTCAAGGAAGAAAAAGACCTTTTGGGTATTCCAATCCAAACCATGACCTGCCTGAGAGGTAACAGAAGCAAATGCTGCCTGCTTGCTAAGGGGGACTCCTCGGCAGGACCAGTTGGTGAGACCATCTGGTCACGCTGGGTGCTCAGAGTAGAGAGCAAGGGTTTGCTCCCTTCCTTCAGAGCTCCCCACAAGCAGGATGGATTTTGGTAGAGGTTGAACTAGGGCATGTCTAGAGAATAGGAAAGCATTAGAATTTAACTCAGGAGATCTGGGTTCAATTCTCACTTTTGCAGGATTTGTCTGACCCTGGGGACAAACCCCCTAATCTGAGGCTCAGTGTCTACATCTATACAATGGGGAAAGGGAAACTCTTATGCCAGTTATCCCATGAGATTGTAAGTAAAGGGCTTTGTAAATATTAACTCGATGTAGAATTGTGGTGATACTATTATTTTCTGTTTTACTCAGATTTCTTCCTTATTGGAGATGTAATGATTTAGTTATATGCCCTTGGATTAATAAAAGGTGCTGAGGGACTATTGCCATTAAGGTAACAACTCACATTTCTATAGAGCCACAAGTTTTACAGAGTGCTATTCCTCACAAAAACTTGTGAAGTAGATGTCTTAAATTTCATTATCCCCATGATTTGCCCATGAACACTCAATTAGCAAGGATATAAGACAGAACTTGAAACTAGAGCTCTTATTTCCCAGTCCAATGCTCTAGTCATGCTACCATTTTTCTTGTGCCATGGACCTATGTGGCAGCTGAGTGAAGCCTGTGGACCTATCCTCAGAATATTTTTAAATATATAAAATGAAATACATGGAATCATAAAAGAAACCAATTCTATTGAGATTCAGTTATCACACTAGCATTTTAAAAAACAAGTTTATGGATCCCAAGTTAAGAACCCATGAACTAAACTACTTCTTAGGATGATTTACCAACATAACTAAATTTATCTCCCACGATAACAAACTCAGAAAGATTTAATAGTACAACCAGATATATGCTCTTTGATTTAGTACAAACACCAAGTGTAGAATGTTTAGTTGATATATGAAACAATAATCCAAAGGCCAATGGAAAGGTGAAAGTAAGGGTACTACTGGATGTTACTAAATACCACTTAATGTCAGGGACTGGAAGAATATGTTAGCTGGTTTTAGATCAAGGAAAACGTTTAACAGAGAACTAAAGGGTTAAATTGAAATCATAGCAGAAAGAACCAGTAGAAAGCTTCCTGGGATTATATAGATCATATGTAGGAGACATGGACAAGAATGGCATTGGATGAGAAAGCATGAAGGAGCTACATTCTATCCAAGGGAAGGAAAGACCCATATTATGGAGCTCAAGTAGTTGAAGCAGGGCACAGTGTCATAAAGTACATAAAGGTCCTTCACAGACCCTGCTCTTAAGGCAATCATCATGTAATGTAGAAAAGATATGCATAGGAATAACTGTGATACAAAGAAGAATGTGATTTTTAAAAAACAAAACACAGGTATATGAGGTCCAGGAGAATTTTGGAAATTAAGCAATTGCATTCTGCTAAAAGTGGCAGATAACTCGGGGAAGTTTTAAGGAGGTAATACCTAAAGTATTATTGTTTGTCCTTCAATTTTGAAGAGAACTAATGACATCATAGACAAATGGAGGAGAACCAGGAGAGAACAAGGCAGTGGCAACTTAGAGAGAGGAACTCAGGAGAAGAGGAAAAATGAAAATATCAAATGTTGTCAACAATTTAAGGATTAAGGAAATACCATTACATTTGGCAATTAAAAATTTACAAGTAAAAGTTACATTGGTAATTCTGGAGAGAGCTGTTTCAGCTGGATGATGAGGTCAGAAACTAGAATGGAAAGTTTAGAAAAGGTTTAAGAGGATAGCATCTCAGAATTGAAAGGGATCTCAAAGATTATCTCATCAAAGGGAGCACAGATGGAATACAGTCCAATCTGCTTCTATGAAAGCATCACCGCTCAACCAGTCTTTATCTGAAGACTTCCAGTGACAGGGAGCTCACTACTACCTGAGGCAATATTTTTCATTATCAGGTAGTACTGGGTTTGGAAGTCTTCCTTACATTGAGAAGGCAGTGTTGTCTAACACTGAACTTTTTAAACTGTGGTCCACAACCCCATATGGGAGTCTCATAACTGAATCTTGGGGTCATGAAATTATGACTTATTATCAGTTAATGTTTGAGCTGAATATCTCTTTTAATACCTACATGCCCAGAGTCACATAAAAATCTCAGGCAAATAGGAATCACAAGTGGAAAAAGTTTCAGTCCTGGATAATGAATAAAACCAATCTTAGAATCTGGAGGACTTGGGTTCTAGTTCTGCCTCTAAGACATAATGGTCCCTGATAAGTCACTTAATTGGTCAACATTCCCTTCTAACAGTCTTCTAAGGTAGTTCTTTTAGACTCTTAAGTTAAAGAAAATGTGCAGGGTTTTTTTTGTTGGTAAAAAGAGTTTCCTCATAGAGAGCTCTCTGTATCAGTAAAGCCCTACTTCCAGAAACACTTCCCTCCACTCCCTCAAATTAGCTCAAAACTGCCTTCCTTCCTTTAATCCACTTCTGACAGCTTTGTCCCCTGGAGTTATACAGTTCCTTACGACAGACCTTCAAATATTTGAAGCCAGTGCTTATGACCGGAGTCTTTTGTTTTCCCAGGTTAAATATGCTACTTTTCAAGTGGAAGTTATGTTTGATAACATCCAGCAGCAACCTTACTTCCACCATGTGTTTTTCCAATGACCTTTGGGTTGTTTCACAGTATCAGCTAAACATGCTATATTTGTTGTTTCTACTAAATCAAAGGTCATACATATAATTATACAATTAAATATTCCTGAGTATGTTATCTTTTTTCCTATTTTTTAAAATTTAATAGCATTTTGGGGGTAGCTAGGTGGCGCAGTGGATAGAGCACTAGCCTTGAATTCAGGAGGACCTGAGTTCAAATGTGACCTTAGACACTTAACACTTCCTAGCTATGTGACCCTGGGCAAGTCACTTAACCCCAGCCTCAGGGGGAAAAAAAAATTAATAGCACTTTATTTTCCAAATACATGTAAAAAGTTTTCAACATTTGTTTTTGTAGAACTTTGTGTTCCAAAGTTTTCACCTTCCCCCTTTACATTCATTCCCCTTCTGCAACACAAGTAACCTGGTAAAATATGTACACTTCTTTTCTTTTCTTTTTGCTTTGAAAATTTTTTATTAAAGCTTTTTATTTACAAAATATTTGCGAAATATATGCGCGGATAATTTCTCATCATTAAACCTTGCAAAACCTTGTGTTTCAAATTTTCCCCTCACCCTCTCCCCTAGATGGCAGATAATCCAACACATGTTAAATATTGTAAAATTCTTTTAAACTTATTTCCATATTTGTCATTTTGTGCAAGAAAAATCAGACCAAAAGGGGAAATATGAAAAAACAAACAAAAAGTAAAAATCTGAGTATGTTATCTTGAGAGGTAAATTTAATTATATTAGTATATCATCCTAGGGATAGGGGAGTTACCCCTAAAATGGGTGTTCTTAACCTAAAGTCCATGACCTTGTTTTTTAAAATGTTATTTTGATAATTGAATTTCATTAAAACTAGTTTCTTTTATAATCCTATATAGTTTATTTTATACATTTAAAAATATTATTCCGAATGCCCATCAATTGGAGAATGGTTGGGTAAATTATGGTATATGAATGTTATGGAATATTATTGTTCTGTAAGAAATGACCAGCAGGATGAATACAGAGAGGCCTGGAGAGACTTACATCAACTGATGCTGAGTGAAAAGAGCAAAACTAGAAGATCATTATACACTTCAACAATGATACTGTATGAGGATGTATTCTGATGGAAGTGGATATCTTCAACATAGAGAAGAGCTAATCCAATTCCAATTGATCAATGATGGACAGAATCAGCTACATCCAGAAAAGGAACACTGGGAAATGAGTGTAAACTGTGAGCATTTTTTTGTTTTTCTCCCCAGGTTATTTTTACCTTCCAAATCCAATTCTTCCTTTGCAACAACAACAACAAAATTCGGTTCTGCACATATATATTGTACCTAGGATATAATATAACATATTTAATATGTATGGGAATGCCTGCCATCTAGGGGAGGGGGTGAAGGGAAGGAGAGGAAAATTCAGAACAGAAGGGAGTACAAGGGATAATGTTGTAAAAACTTACCTATGCACATGTACTGTCAAAAAATGTTATAATTATAAAATTAATATATATATATAAACAACATTATTCTGAGGATAGGTTCATAGAAGTCCATGGCACAAGAAAAACGGGCATGCTTCTTGGAGTCACAGTTGAAACCAAGGCTGAATGACCAAAGTCCTCACATCAGAGATTTGTGCTCCTGCCCCTTACACCTAATATAAATCTTGAATAAAAGAGGGTAATAATCTCAAAACAGTCAGAGATTGATAGATGGGGGTGGATTCAGGCTAGGAACTAGAAACAACAAGCAAAGACAGAGGGATGAGAGAAGGGAGAACAAGAATGGGAGGAAAGAAGTCCAGATTGGCTCTTACAACAGTATATGGAAAATAGTATGAAAAAGAGGAAAGAAAGGGAATAAGCATAATGTAATACTTATGTGCCACACACTGTGCTATGTTCTTCACAAATATAATCTCAACCGGCCTTCACAGCACCCCTGGGAGGTGGCTGCTATTATTATCTCCATTTTGCAGCAAAGGAAACTGAAGTAGACAAAAGTTAAGTGGTTTGTACAGGGTCACACAGCTAGGACGTGTCTGGGGCACATCAAAAATTCAGGTTTTCCTGCTTCCAAGTCCAACACATTATTTCCTGCACCACCTGGTTGCCTCTAGTTGTATAGTCAAGTTTGACACAGCCCACAGCAAGGGCCACAGGCTCCTGGAATAAAGCCAAAAACATCCAGACCCAAAAGAGGGCAAAGAAATAAGGAAATGACCCAGATGTACTAAAGTATTTATAGCAGCATTTGAGGGGGTTGGTGCAAAGAACTGGAAGCAAAGTGAGTGTTCATAAACTAGGCAATAGCTGAACAGATTGTGGCATATGTATGTGATATATTATTACTGTTCCATAAGAAATGATGAATTAGAAGAATTCAAAGAAATTTGAGAAGACTTGGATGAACTGAAACAGAATAAAATGAGCAGAACAATGAGAACAGACATGTGACCACAGTAACTCAAAGGAAAATAATACTGAGTCATTTCCCTTATTGCATCGTAAGCTCCTTTAGAGCTGTTTTTCCAACTCTTAGTGCAGTATGTGGTCCATAGCAGATGTTGATCAAGGTAGTGACCAATAATTAATTCAGAAGATTGATGGTGAAGAGATTGAGGAAAAGAGGCAAAAGCAGGTCAGAAAAGAAGCAGTAGACTAGAAGCATATATTTTTAGATATTTCAGATACACAAATCAGATTGATTTGTGTCATTTGATTTATTCACTACCAGGGCAACTAGGTGGCACAGTGGATAGAGTGCTGCTTCTGGAGTCAGGAAGATCTGAGTTCAAATTCAGCCTTTCACACTCATCAGCTGGGCAATCCTGGGCAAGTCACTTAACTGTTTGCTTTAGTTTCCTCATCCATAAAATGAACTGAAAAAGGAAATAACAAATCTTTCTAGTATGTTTGCCAAGAAAACCCCAAAAGGGGGTCACAAAGACTCAGACATGATTGAAGATGAGTAAACAACAGCAACAAAAATTTACTACAAAGGATAGTTGTAATGGATGGGAGCTAAGTCAGTGAGATATGGAAAAGATTTTCTTTCTTAAAAACAACAACAACAAAACAAAACAAAACAAAAAAAAACCACTTGTTCACATGATTTTTGTTTTCTTATTTTTTTTTCTTTTTGATCTGGTATTTCTTGTGTATCAGAGCAATTGTAGAAATATGAATAGAAGTATTGCACATATTTAACATGTATTTGATTACTTGCTATCTAAGCAAGGGGATGGAGAAAGGAAAGAAAAAATTTGGAACACAAGGTTTTGCAAGGGTGAATGTTGAAAACTATGCATGCATTTTGAAAATAAGAAGAAAAAATATTAAAAAAAAAAAAAGTATGTAACCAAAAAAAAAAAAAAAACCTAACACTGAAACTTTTTTTTTTTTTTTGGCTGAGGTAATTGGGGTTAAGTGACTTGCCCAGGTCACACAGCCAGGAAGTGTTAAGTGTCTGAAGCTAGATTTTGAACTCGGGTCCTCCTGAATTCAGAGCTGGTGCTCTATACCATCTAGCTGCCCTCAACACTGAAACTTTTAAAAAGTGATAATCACCTACCTTCTTGGCAGATTCTTCTGGACAGAATGCATACTTACTTCCCATTGGAAACCAACTGGCTCTCACACATGGCCAGGAAGGGAATAGGGTAACAGCAGTATAAGTGAATCAACAAGCATTTACTTAGCACCTACTATATGCTGGGAAAATCACTTACTAGGCACTGAGGATGTAAATGTAAAAACAAAAGTGAAACAAGTTTTTCCCTCAAAGAGCTTACCTTTTTGTTCATCTGTAAGCCAAATACAATTAATTAATAACCATCTAGAATGCTTCCCTAGGATGCATCAACTAGATGCTGTGATCTACTTGGACCCCATCTATACCTCAGACAACATAGTATAGCACATTTGAAGTATTAGATGTGAAATCCAAGAGCCTGAGTTAGAATCTCAGTGTGACTTGGTGTGACTTGGGTAGGTCATTTTATAAGCATTTATATAATGCTTACTATGTACTAGACATTGTGCTAAATGTGGTTGGTTTGTTTTTTAAACAAATATTATCATTTGATTTTTACAAGAACCCTGGAAAGTACGTAATATTATTATCCCCACTTTATAATCAAGGAAACTGAGGCAACAAAGAGTAAGTGACTTGCTCAGGCTCACACAGCTAGTAAGTATCGGAGACTGAATTTAAACTCAGGTCTTCCTGACTCCTGACCCAAAACTCTATACACTTCACCAGTAGCTCCCTGTTGCTTTATCACTCTAGGCTCCAGTTTCCTCAACAACAAAAAAGGGGCTTAGGTTAGATGATCTTTAAAATCCTTTCTTAATCTAAATCCTATGATCTTGAAAGTGAGCAAAATTCAGAAAGAAGAGGCAGTCCTCAGATCTGGAAGACCATCTCTAGCTGTGAAATATTATAGGAGAATCTCAAAATTGACCTGATACAATCACTATAAATTTATGTTATGCTCCCCTCAGTGGGTCCTCACTGCTCCCTGGAAATACTTTTACCATATTTTTTAATCAATTCTCTCATTCCCTACAAATGATTCCGAACCTTTTCATTTCTCCTCAAGGCTTTAAGCATCCCACCATCCATTCCCACTTATGAAAAATGATAGTACTTCCTTTTTTCTGAAAAGATATAGGTCAATTGTCCTAAGCTATCTTAGATTTCCTGCTTTTATACTTCAAATCTTCTTAGTGTCTTTTCTCCTTCTCTTTCCTGTCTCATAAGAAAAGGTGACCCTGTTCTGTTTGCTCAAGTTAACCTTTTTACTTGGCTGTGGGATCTCATTCCCTCCCAACTCTTCCAATAACTTGTACTAACAGCCATCTTCCCTCTCATGAATTTTCAATCACTCCTTCTCTAATAGCTCCTTCCCCTTAGCTACAAATATATTCTGGTCTCTATTTTAGGATTTAAAAAAAAAAAAATGCCTGTAGTGTTTCTATCTCATCCACTCCTCATCTCATCCAATCCATCTCCATACTCTTCACTGTTAAACTTGATAAAGCTTATAACCTTGTGCCTCCAGGTATTACCATTCAGTCTATATTTAATTATTTGTAATCAATTGCCATAATGACAAGTAGTGAAATTATTCTCAAAAAGTCACCAATGATCTCTCAATAAATTGAAGTTCAGTCACCATCATCTTTAATATCTCTAAAGCATTTAAAATAGTTGGCCATTGCTTCCTGTATAATGTTATGTCTTTCCTTGGCTTCCATTTACTATATTTCACTCATTCTCTTTCTAAGCATGTCCCTCTTAAATGTCTGTCCTAATACAAGTGATGATGGAACAACTCAATGAATTGGTGATCTAACTACACGTCATTATCTGGACAACTGACATTTTTCATCCACCTAGTTTTCCCTGTATTGTCCGTTGTTCTTATCTCTTGAATAATGATATCAATGAGGAATACATTTAATGTTCTGGGACGTGATGCAATTAGCATAACATCATCTGCAAGCATGAGCATTTAAGGACCAACTATAGGGAATTTCACAACCACTTATTCTTGCACTGGATATTCTCCATGTTACTGACAAACATCTTTGGTGAGCAATCATTTTCTTTTTTTATGCTTAACTAAACAACAATCAGAGCCACTGAAGAGTGCCTGCAATTCTATACTTCCTTACTTGCATTTGTAAAAGGATCATATATCATCTTCATATGTGCATAAGACCCCTTCTTAGGGAAGAGTCTTGAAGATTCCCTTTTTTTTTTTTAATTGAAGAAACAGACACCATAGGATTTTGTATTTTATGATGTATTTATGATGTAGAAAACCTGCTCATTCCTTTTTCATAATTTCATCAAGGATACCCTTGATATGCATATAGATCATGCCTATAAAGATTTTAGAAAAATGGAAAAAAAAAAACCACCTTGTTATTCTCTTAGTAGCTTTTTTAATGATTTGATATCTGTTATTTTTCCTATTTTTGGTACCTTCTTATTGAAATAACCTCTAGAAATAATCCCTCACTGTCTCCAATACAGATCTCTTTATTATATTTCTGTTCTAGCCCAGCTGTGTTTTCCAGCTTCATTTTAAAGTTACATTTCAACTTTCCTATATGGTCCATCAGGGACTGAAGTTTCAAGTATGGTTGTTAATTTGTTAGTGCAAAGTGGCTATCAAAACTTTGTTTCAAGACCTCAAGTGAAGGAGACCCCATAGCTGCCCTAAAGTAGCCCATTCTACATTTGTATAGTTTTTGTTAGGAAGCTTATCTTGACATCAAGTTTAAATTTTTCTCTTTGTTGTGTCCACTTACTAATCTTATCTCTACTCTTTGTGGGTAAGAAGTATAGGCCCTTTTCCACGTAAAAGTGCTCCACAACTGACTACCCCTCCCTCCCTTCTCCTTTCCTGAAGTCTACTCTTCTCCAGGCTAAAACTTTCCAGTTCCTTCAACAAAGCCTTATATAACATGAAAGAGATCATCTGTTATCCTGGTTTCACTTCTCTGGACACTCTCCAGTTTATCAATGTTCTACCAGACCTTAACACAGTATTCCAGATAAGGACTGACCAGGGCTATCACTCCCCCAGATTAAAGAAATTGTTCTAAGAATGTTAACAAATTTGTTTGATTTGTCTCTTTCTTGTCCTCCAGTCAATCCACATATTTACAAAAGCTCTTAGAAACAACTTGCTCATCAATTGGAGATTGGCTGAATAAATGTGGTATGTGAATGTTATGGAATATTATTGTTCTGTAAGAAATGACCAGCAGGAGGAATACAGAGAGGCCTGGAGAGACTTACATCAACTGATGCTGAGTGAAATGAGCAGGACCAGATCATTATATACTTCAACAATAACACTATAAGATGATCAATTCTGATGAATGTGGCCATTTTCAACAATGAGATGAACCAAATCAGTTCCAATAGAGCAGTAATGAACTGAACCAGCTACACCTAGCGAAAGAATTCTGGGAGATGACTATGAACCACTACATAGAATTCCCAATCCCTCTATTTTTGTCCACCTGCATTTTGGATTTCCTTCACAGGCTAATTGTACACTATTTCAAAGTCTGATTCTTTTTGTACAGCAAAACAATTGTATGGACACGTATACATACATTGTATTTAATTTATACTCTTAACATATTTAACATGTATTGGTCAACCTGCCATCTGGGGGGGAGGGAGGGAGGAGGCGAAAGATTAGAACAAAAGGTTTGGCAACTGTCAATGTTGTAAAATTACCCATACATATATCTGGTAAATAAAAACTATTAAAATTAAAAAAAAAAAAAAAGAAAGAAACAACTTGCTCAGATGCATCTCAGGCCAAACTTTCTATAGGGTTTTGCCCTTCACTTCTTTTTATGGTCTTTTGAGATAAAAAACACCTTGCCAGAGTGGATAGGCCCCTAACTTTAAGGTCAAGAAGTTCTATGCACAAGTCATGTAAACCTGAGTATCTCAGACAACTCTAAAAGACCAAGTTGGGAAACAGTTGCTGATCTGCAGGAGTCCTCTGCAGCAATGACATCTCACAACCAATTCCATACCAACCCAAGAGGAAACACTGTTTTCATAACTTTTCACTATTCTCTATAATAGAATTTATATTATAAGTCAGTGTTGCCCGCAATTGACATTTATTTTTGCTTGCCAAAGAAGGCAAATGGTTTCTGGGTTCCTTTGATCTTCCACTTCTAGTGACTTCTCCAACATCATTTCGGCTTTTAAAGAAAAAAGTGATTATTTATCATCAATAGCTCATTCCAATAGGTCGGATTGTAACCTTTGTAATTGTTCTCAGTGACTTCTTTCACCTTCTCTCAAATTTGATATTGATTCTGAACTTTGCTCTAATTCTAACTTTGCTAACTAATCAATGGACTGAGTACATACACACACATGTTAATCTGAAAGATTTTCCATGTCAGTAATCAGTAACTTCCCATCAGTTAAGATATAATTAGTTTATTTTTATAAGTGTTAAAATAACAGCAATAATAGCTAATATTTACATAACACTTTATGTTTTGCAAAGTGTTTTGACACAAAACTCATTTGATCCTTACAACACTGTGAGAGAGATGCTATTTTATCCTTATTTTATAGATGAGGAAACTGGCACACAGAAGTTAAGCGATTGCCCAGTTAAGTAGCTGAAGCTAAATTCAAACTCAGGTTTTCCTGACTTCAAGTGCTGTATTCTATTGACCTATAAAGACACAAGCATCTGCAGTATTTAGTGATCTAAAATTATATCCCATGAGCACAAACTACATTACAAGTCCAATTTCCCCTCCTACAAATGTGTGTGACTTGGATACCAACATCTGTATATAATGTTAAAATCTCCCAAAACCTACTTGGTTAAAGCAAACTCTTAATCCTTCAGTTAATCAATCAATACATTTATTTAAATGTTTAAATGCTGAGTAATATGTTAGGGACACAAATAGATAAGAAAAAAATTTAGATATAAGTTTATGGTTTTAATAGAGTATATTACATAGATACAAGATATAAATATATGCAGAATGAATAATTATAAGATTATTTGGGAAAAGGGTACCAGTATATGGGGAGCTGGAGGAGAGGAAATTAGAAAAAACTTTCAGTAGAAAGAGGTGCTTAAAATGTAACTCAAAGGCAAACAAAGATCCCAAGTAGCAGAAGTAAAGAAAGAATGCATTCCAGGCATGAGGGCTGGTAGGTACCAAGACATAGCCTTAGGTGATAGGGGAGTGTAATGTCTAGAGGGAGAAAGAAAGAAAAGACCAGTTTAGCTAGATTTCAGAGATGAGTGCCTGAGGGAAAAACAGTAATGTCCACTCTGTCCAGTAAGATAAGCTGAGGACCACGTTGTGGGTGGAAACTAAAGAGAGGAATTGGTATTTTTTCCTAGAAGCAAAAGGAAGGCATTAGAGTTGATTAAAGTGGAGAAGTAATGCGGTCAGATCTGCATTTATTGAAAATCATTTAGGAGACCGTGGGGAGAATATCTTGGAGTGTGGAGAGACTTAAGCTAGAGAAACAAATAGACAAAAAGAAATAGAAAGAGAAAGAAGTTGCAATGATTCAGGTAAAAAGGTGGGGAGGGTCTGAACTAAGGTACTTAGGACTATGTTAAAAGAAAGAAAGGTTTGCATGAGAAAGATACCATAGAGATAAAAATGGAATTATTTAGCCATTGGTTTCATTGATGGAAAGTGAATTTTGGAAGAAAGGAGGGTTTGAAGAGAAAGATAATGAGCTCAGTTTTAGACATGTTGAATCCGAGATGTGTGTCTGGGACATTTGGTTTGAAATATCAGATGGGCAATTGATCATATTGGACTGAAGGTCAAGAAAGAGTGGGGCTAGATATATGGATCTGTGAGTCATCTGCATGGAGAACTTAGACCCATGGGACTTGATGAGATAATTAAGAGAGAATATGATTAGAGGGAGAGAAAAAGAAGGCCTAGGATAGAACCTTGAAGTGGGGGGGTGAGGTTACATAAGACAAGAAAGGAGCTAGAGAAGGAGCAGGTGGACAAAGGAGAGTAGAGGCAAAAAATAGGAGAAAGAGGAAAGAGCAGTGACACAAAAACACAGAAAGTGTCCACAAAGAAAGGGAAGTCAATAGTGTCAACTGCACAGATATGCTTTTTTTAAAAGAGAGAAAGAACAGAGAATACAATCTGATTTGGCAATTAAGAGATTGTTGGCAATTTTGTAGAGAGCAGCTTCAGCTGAGTGATGAAGCCAGGAGGATTGAGACTGGGAAGTCAAGAAGTGGAAGCAATAGATAAAGGTGGCTTTTTCTAAGCACTTGGGAGCCCAAGGGACATAAAACAGTACGATGAGGCAAGGGTATGTATAGTTAAGTGGGATTAGAGGCCCATTCGTGCACATCACAGAAGGAACTAGTAAGACAGAAACAGAGAGAGACAAACATAGGCAGAATCAGAGAACGATTAGGGTTTTGATCTGCTGGAAAAGGTAGGAGTGGAGAAGTTTCAAGCTCACAAGTAGAGATGGACCTTGGCAAGGAGAAGGGCTTGCTGAAGAATGATGTCAAGAGATAGAGAGAAGAGGCAGCTCACATCTTTGGGGCTCAGTAAAGTTAGACTCAAGATCCTCAGCTGAGAGAAAGAAAAGAAAGCAAATAGAAGATTCATATTCTAGAGCCTTCTTAATATAGTGTCATCTAGTATTTCAACCTTCTGTTATTCTATTATTCTTCTCTTTGTACTTTATTCTCCAGCCTAACTAAACTAATTAACATCTGTTTTTATAAATCCACTGCTTTCTCAACTCTGCTTTTCCTCACACTACGCCCTTGCATTCCTTTACCTCCTCAGAGAGCAATCCATCCAAGGCTTGCATCTACAGCATCGAGATGGTGAAGTAGACAGAGCTCTGGGATGGGAATCAGGAAGAATCCTTGATTTCAAATGCAGCCTCAGACACTTAGAAGCTATGTGATCACCTATTTGCCTCAGTTTCCTCCTCTATAAAATGAGCTGGAAAAGGAAATGACAAGCCATTCCAGTATCTTTGCCTGAAGTTGGACACAACTGAAATGACACAATAACAACAACAGGACTCCTGGGAAGGAAGTTGAGCCCTACATTCAAAGGTTAGAACTGGGTCATTCCAAGACATTTTTCAGGAGCAATTAGGATGGAGCGCCAAGCTGGAGTCAAGAAGATTATCTTTTCGAGTTCAGATACTTTACTGGCTGTGTGACCCTGGGCAGATCAGTTAACCCTGTTTCCTCATGTGTATAATGAGCTGAAGAAGAAAATGCAAAGCACTCCAGTATCTTTACCTAGAAAATCCTAAATGAGGTCACAAAAAGATGGAAATGACTGAAACAACAGAACAACAGATAGATTTTGCAAGTGAATTGAGGTGAGTGACTTGTCCAGGGTCATAGAGGTCTTGACTCCAATCCCAGCATTCTATTTATGATGCTGTATTGCATCTTTATTTCTCAAGGGCTCTTTTTATATTCCATTTTGTGCTATACCTAGTGCATGTGTTGTAAAGGATTATATTTTTGAATATTTTCCCTAATCTTCCTGTTAGATTTGTAAACTCCATGAGGTCAGGGACCAAACTTTTAATTATCTTTGACTCTCTGCCAATGGGGTAGAAGCAAGTGCTTCACACATTTTCCATTACTTCAAGGATCAATGACTTTATGTTCCATCCACAAATTTGTCTCACAACTTCTTTAAAACTTTAGCAGATAATTTTATGAATATCTGTGGACTCCCACTAAAGACACTTTCACTTAGCTAGCTTCATCCTTAGAAACAGAAATCTGAAGGAGATGAAAAAAAAACAGGTTTAAAACTTAAGAGAAATTCTCCTGGATATCACAACAGAACAACAAGGCTACCAATAGCCACAGATCATGAAATTTGTCCAATTTAATAAAGTGTATTGTTTTTGTTTTTTCAGATGAAACCTATCAAATGACTGAAGCCCAAAGGGTGGAATCAATAGACCTGCTCCATGTTGCCCATGGAAGACAATAATCCACATAAACTCAACCAAATACCAATAAAATGCTGATAAACCTCAAATAAATGTGACTCATATGGATTTGTTTACAGAAAGAGAGGCATTTATAATAGCAACAAAAGACTGTCATTTTTACCAGAAATCACAAAAAGGTTTTCTTTAAGGAGTCTGGATTTAATGATCAGTAAAGACTGTGTAAGGAAACAGCAGAAATGGTGTGACATATCACTGCAGGTTACAAAAAGTTCACATCAACCAACACCTTCAAAGACACCATCAAGTAGCCAAGAATCATACATAAAAAACTTGTCCCACATCAATGAAAAGATGACAAATTTTTATATTACAAAATACAGACTCCTCCATATTCTTGAGAAATTAATACACTATACTGGAGCCAGATAATTATCACAATCCAAAACCACAATTATCAGGGTATAAAGCTGATCCATAAAAATGCAAGAATAATCATTTTTAACATGTCATCATACCATATTGTCATTGCTCTGCCCTTAAGTCCTCCTCCACACCCATTGGTGAATTACTGCCCCAAACTTTCATTTCAAGATATTCCCAGGACAGTCATGCTCAATTCTCTCCTAGATCTGTTCCTATGTGGGCTTTTTTATATCTCCCTTGATTTTTAACTCACCCCACCAGTTTTTCAAATCCCTTTAACCTTCTCTCATTAGAATGTAAGCTCCCTGGAGGTATAGAACTGTCTTTTTTCTTATATTTGTATTCCCAGTATTTGGCAGAGTGCCTGACATATTTTTGCTGTTGTTTAGTCAATCAGTCATGTCTGACTGTTCATTTCCTTCTCCAAATCATTTTACAGATGAGGAAACTGAGGCAAACAGAGTTAACTGATTTGCCCAGGGTCACATAGCTAGTCAGTGTCTGAAATCAGATTTGAACTCAAGTACTTATGACTCTGGGCTCAGTACTCTCTCCACTATGCCAGCTAATTGCCCCATACATACTTGATACATATTTTTACTATCTTACAGGATGTTCCTATCATCTCCATTTCCTGTCTACTATTGAGGTTGTCTTAAAGATGCTTTTAGTGAACCTATAGATGCCCTTCTCTCCGAATACTTTTATTCAATGATAAAAAGCATTCATGTTATCCATCTACTCGATAGTCCTTAAAATAGAAAATATAAGGGAATAATGGGATGGCAACTCATCCTAAGACCATTTCTACCAAAAAACTCTATCTAAAATTCTGAGAAAAATGAAACCATTTGGGAAATCATAGAAACCATAATTCACCACTATTAGTTGAAAAAAATAAGTATCTGCCAAATACCTAGTGTAAGAGATAGCTGGTGGTTAGGATTATACATCAGAAGCTAAGGTATGTCATATACTTCCAGGTGACAAAAAAACAAACAAAAAAGAAAACACGGAACTCAAAATATCTTTGAAAGCCCAGTGGGACCTGGAACAACACCACAAATTGTTGCCCACAAGTGCCCAAACATAACATTACTCCATAAAAAATTGAGAACAACATTTTAAATAATAGATGTCACTGTACCAAATACTCAGCATCTCCAAGTTACATGATAGCAAAAGCCTTTCAAAATATAAGGAATCTAGCAGAAGAAATAGTCACAAAAGAAGAGGATGAGGGACAACTTCCATTCTACTATTTGCTATTGAAATTGTCTTCAAGATGCTTTCAGTGAGCCTCTGAAAAGTGAGTATATCCAGATTTTTTATTCAATTAAAAAAGCAATTATTTATCCATCTATGCAGATGGATAAATCTTCAGAACATTAAATATAAAAGAAAAATAATTTGATAAAGACTTGCTCCAACATCATTTCTATCTGAACTCTACCAAAAAAGATAAGTAGATAACAGTTAGCATTTATGTACCATTACAAGACTTACAAAGCTCTTTGCATAATGGCTTATATTTCTCTTATAAATATAAAAGTGTAAACACACACACACACACACACACACACACACACACACACACACACACACACACACATATATATAAACATGTATTAATTCCTTTGATTCCCCACCATACAACTACACTAATTGTTGGAAGTATTATCATATGCATTTTACAAATGAGGAAACTGAGGCAGCGAGGATAAGTGACTTGCTTAATGTCACAAGATCCAAAATAAGTTTTAGGTTTAAGTCTAAATGTTCCCTGACCCCAAGTCCAGCATTCCTTCTTCTACACCATGCTTCAGTTCTATAGATGGGCTAATGCAATTTATCCCCACCAAAAGAAAAATCGTATTTATGTACCAGGAGTGTCATATTTGTATGACACACACAGACTGTACATTCTCCTGAAAGCATGAAGCTTTTAAGGGAGTACTGATAAACAAAACACATTTACAATTATACATCCTAAACTGATCAATGTAATCAGCAGGAGTGGGTAAGAAACAAAGACAATCTTGAAGCAAGAATTGCTTAGGACATTAGTCTCCTGACTTTCCTGATTCAGGCTGATCATTATTCCAAAATGACTAGGGGACAGATGTTAAATTGGTTTAATAACTTTAAAAAATATTCATAAATGATAGAGAAAAGATGGTTAGTGACCACAGGGACTTCTTTATCAACATCCATACTGCTCTGTAGATAACCTCAGCTGTTATGGAACAGATATAGTCAATTAAAATAAAGATCTCACTATGTAAGGCAATAAATAAAAACTGGATTGACACAGGAAGGAAAAAATGATAGAAGCTTCTAGCTTCTCTACAATCATTGGCTAGGATTATATGCAATGAAATACATTTCTGTGTACAGGTATGAAAAAGGTTCAGACTATTTCATTTATTACTATGCTAAAGGCAGAGCAAACAATGATATATCGTGGAGAACAAACTGGATTTGATTTCAGAGGAACTCAGCTTTCCTTCCAATTTGTGTGATTTACTATTTGTTTGACCTTTTACAAGTCACTTCTCTATGAAGATCAGTTTTTGTAAAAATGATTTGTAAAATGAAGAAGCTGAAACAGATGGTCTCTTCCAGCTCTTAATATCATGATCCTGAATATGGATGATTATATTTTATTCCATGCTTTGACATTATTATAAGCCTGTTAGTAGCCTCTGCATTCCCATTGGGAGTAATCAGAAACAGTGTAAATTTCTAGACATCTACAATGATTGTTTAGGTCAGTGTAAAGATCACTTCTTCATAACATGAGAGTTGGAACAGATGGTCTGGAAAGACTATTCAGTGCTAAATTCTATGATTCCATTCAGTGGAATCTGGTAGATTAGCTTCTCTTTTTTAAAAAATGGTCATGTTATTTAAAATAACCATAATTAATAAGCCTTTATTGATCTCTATGGAGTATTCAGTCCTGACCAGAATAAGTGCTACGGGGAATACAAAACATATATAGACATAGTCTTCGTCCTGAAAGTAGCAGAGCTGATGGCCTATTTTTAAAGAAAATACTAATGTATGACCCCAATTAGTGTGTTCACTACATATAAGAGAAGCTATAATAAGTGTTAGACTGTATGGCACAGACAATGAATAAAACGAATTCATAGGAGAGCAAATACAATTAATAATAGTTAACATATAATTGCTAATTAGAGCATGTATGTGCACACACATACAACTAGAAGTTATCTCCCCAAATAGAATGAAAACTCCTTGAGAACAGGAACTTTTTTGTTTTGTACCTCCAGACCTAAAGGGTTTGGCACATGACAGAGGCTTAATAAATGCTTATAGAATGATGGATAGAGCACTCTACAATTCGAAAAGCTCTCATGTTTTGTATCTCATTTGAACCTCACAATAACCTCATGATAGAAGTATTGCAGCTATTTTATGTCCATTTTACAGAAAAGGAAACATTGGTGTAGAGAAATAAGTCAACATGTGTCTGGTCACACAGTTACTAAGTGTCAGAGGTAGGATCTGAACTTTTCTGGATCCCTGCCCGGCACTCTATCCACTATACCCATATAATTGTCATACCTATGGAAGGAGAAAATTCTCTCAGTAGAGCACAAGAGACATAAAACAATCAAAATCTCCCAATGTTTCCATCTTGTGTTTCAATTTTCTTTTTAAAGTGCTCACATACCTACTACCCTGTCCATTTTAATGGCAGGAACAATGTCCTGGCTTCATATTCTTTGAGACAAGTGGCACACTTGTCAGAAGAGCACCATTTCTCTTCCTAGCAGAAGGCTGGGAGTGAATATGCCATTTCTGTGAAGAGCTCTTTCCCTGAAAATGTTCAGTGTGCTTTTCTCAGGCACTGCATTTAATTCAATGTTTCCTAGAACTAAAAACCATCTTCAGTCCTTTCCAGGCATTCTAAGTTCTTTTGTGGGAGGAAGAATTCCTGCTTGCATGGATTACTTACTTGGTAAAGTTGACTTGCAGGAATTCATTTTGTTTTGGGGGCTTTTAAAGTCACTGTCCTCTAGCAAATCCCATCAAGTGAGCAGAAATAATTTAATTGTATCAATGTAACTCGCCTCCATCCATTTAAGTGTCCTCAAAACAATTTCTGAAGAGGCATTTGCTTCTCAGAAACCTACCACTACCGCCAATGAAAACAGACAAGACAACATGAGTGACTGATTTCTGAATGTCACTGCTTCCTGAGCAAAGACCCAAATATCTTCTGCAGCTGTCACTGCTACTGTGTTAGGAGATGGAAGCTGAGGCATGGAATTTTAATACTGGAAGTCGGATTACCATAATTTTTTGAAATCACGTTTTTATTTTTTTAAATCATCATTTTTAAAGAGACTCTTTACCCCAAAGAAATCCATTTCAGACTCTCTCCTCTCCCTCCCCACCAAAAAAAAACCAGTTTCAAGTCTAGTGCAGTGAAAAGAGTATTGCATATGGAGTCATAAAAAAAAGTCAGACTCAACTCCTTACTATCTATGCCATCTTAAATAAGTCATCTTAACCTTTTGGAGTCTCAGTTTCTTCATCTGTAAAGTGGACTGAATACATTCGAAGATCTTTTCGAGCCTTAAGCCTATGATTCAAAATTAACCTCCCAATTAGTTTGCCTTTTCTCTCAGTAAGGGAAGATAGGGATTCAAAGTTCTCAAAAATGGTCATTTAGAAGGCTGCCTTGACCCCTTTCCAAGGTAAATCACATCTCTTTAATGATTTTTAAGCTTCTGCCACCAAACCTAGTTTAAAAACAAAACCTGACACCTTCCTGGAAGTAAACCTGAAGGCCATCTCTGGAGATAGTCATCTACGGCTAATTGTTCACGTTAGATTTCGGTCTATAACACTTGGGTTAGTGTCTGTCTGCTTTCACAGGGGATGGTGGTGAAGTTCCTATTTCAAAACTGCTTCACATTTGCCCGCAGCTGAAAGGAAGAGTTCGAGAAGCAAACACATCCGCACCTACTCCCGCCCACAAAAAGATCTGTGAGGCAGGAAGGCTGATCAGGGGGCCCTGGTTTGAAAAACAAAGTTCAGCAAACCCCAACGTCGGGTTAAAAGAGGAGCGCAGAGGGTTAAAGTGGTTCTCAGCTTCTTCTGTAAAAATAGTGTGTCTGCTCCAGCACCGCTTCAGAGGTGACGCTGGTTATCCGCTCAATTAGCCGGGCACTTTTCTGCAAGGCTGCTGAGAGCCCCACAAATATCTGGCCTGAAGGGAAGACTGTTTCACTACCTCCTTGGACATCACTTGCTTCCATTCTCTGGCTACGGTATTAAACCCTGCGCTCGGAGGAGGGAGCAGCCAGGGCAGCCGCGAAGTCTCCCCGAAAGGCCGGGTCAGCCAAATCCAGGTGTTTCCTTCCCCTCCGGGCGCCGCCCCGCCCGCAGCTCCCCTGGGCCGCTCACACCTCCAGGGCTCAGTGCCTCGGGGGCGTCCCAGTCCCCGAGGAGAGCAGACCAAGCCGCGGGCTCCTGCGGTTGCAGGGGCTCCGGCGCCCGGCCACCTTTTCTCCCATTTCCCTTTAAACAACCTGGGGGCAGTCAGTCCCAGCGCCGCCTAGCCCCACCCCCATCCCTACCCCAAGTCCGTCTCACCTGTGCGGTTCTTTGGGACCGGCTCCACGTTGTCGTCAGCCAGCACCGCTGTCCGGGACACATCGAGGCCCGACGCCGCCGTGGCTGCGGGCATCGCTCCGCGCCACTTTGCGCTGCCCCCGCCGCCTCCCCCAGGGGCACCAGGCTCCGGCTGGAACCCGCGGGATAGTGAGAGGAAGGAGCGGGGGAGAGCGGACAGGACGCGAAAGGAGGGGGACAGGAGGAGGAGGAGAGAGGGAAGAGCCGGAGTGGGCAGCGGGAGGGCAGTGCTGCCTTGGGCGGCCTCGGGAGGCTGGCGGTCCAATCCGCCCCGGTCCCTGTCCCGCACAGCTCTCCTTCTTTCCTGTCTCCCTCCCTCCCTCTCGCGCGCCCAACCCAGCCTGGAGAAGCCTGCTGCCGGAGAAGAGCCACTCAGTCTCCAAACGCCGATAGCTCCATGCAGCCCTCTGGGGCGCTGGGTCCCGAGCGCAGTGGAACGCGGGCGGGCCGGCCGGGCTGCCGGCTGGGAATGAGTCGGGGCTAAGCTGGAAGACCTGGCGCCCGAGACGTAGCCCGGGCTCTCGCGGCTCGAGCGGTGAGCTCAGTTTTCCTTCTCCGACTGCCCCGCCTTTTCTCCCCCCACCCCTCCCCTAGCCCAGCCCAGCCCAGCCCAGTCCGAGCCTCCCTGCTGCAGCTTCGGGGGCCCTGTGGGGGAGGGCGGAGAAACGAAGTGCTGCCTCCAGGAGGCGGGGCCTCAAGGGAGGGGTCTTGCAGGTAAGGTGATTGTGGCGGTGGAAGGCCCTAAAGATTAGGAGAAAGGCGCCGTACTGATCCTTTCCTCTAGTTGACGGAGAGGGAATATTTCCATGTATGCCATATTACCCTACAGATCTAAGCAGGTGCGTGGAGGGGGGCCGCCGTGAACCCGATCCACCTTGTGCCACAGCCACACAGACCCAGACCAGAACTGTCCTCCAAAATAAGGGCTCATATTTCAGCCTTCAAGTTTATAAAAGTACTTTTCTCATAACCAGCTCTGTCAGACAAATCTGCAAGTGTGATGATTGTCCCCAATTTATAGTTGGGAAAAATAAAACTCAGAGAAGTGGAGCTGACATGTCAAGATCCAGGAGAGGTAATTGTCAAAACTGGGGTTAGAGCCAAGACTCCAAGGCCAGGATTCTTGGAGCTATTCTTAATATACCTCTCAGTAATCCAACCCTCACAGATGGCAGCAAATACAATCACAGATTTTTTGGATTAAAGAAATCTTAGAAATCATGTCTTTGAAAACCCCCATTTTACAGATGAGAAAACTGAGGCCTCTAGAGGAGAAAAAAACTTGCTTTTAGAGGCAAAACTGTTAGAGGCAGAACCTAAACTAGATGAAGATCATGTGCTCAAGCAGCCTCTCTTTAATACATAGGCAGCTATGAGAATGGGAAGAAAACTGGATTTGAAACCAAGAGACCTGAGTTCAGTCCTTATTAGCCTGTGACCTTATCCAACCTTCTGAACTTCAGTTTCCTCATCTGTAAAATGGGCATGAAAATACTCACAGGACTGTTTTGAGGATCAAATGAGGACATATATAATGCACATTATAAAATCATGAAACATTACATCCTATAAAGTCCCCTGTTGTTATTATCCCTCACTTCCTGTAATTAAATACAGTGGGATTATCATCCATAAATTTATCTAAACTTTTTTTTTTTTTTGACAACCTGTTTACATTTTACTCTATACTAGGATTTCTTAACTTTTTCTACCTTTTCACCTGAGAAATTTTTATTCTGCCCTGGGCATATAGATATATAAAACAGATATACAAATCAAATCAAACATTTACTGATAATAAATCATAAAGAAATTTGTTTTAAAACAATTCTTTGGAATGCATATAATTTTATAATTTATTAAAAATAAAAGCAAATTTGCATACCAAGATTGATATGCTTATTTATTTTTACATAAAGAATTAAATCTTGAACTGGAAACTGAATGGTTGCCTATCAATTGGAGAATGGCTGAATAAATTGTGGTATATTAAATTATGGAATATTATTGTTCTGTAAGAAATGACCAGCAGGATGATTTCAGAGAGGCCTGGAGGGACTTACATGACCTGATGCTGAGTGAGATAACCAGAACCAGGAGACCACTATACACGGCAACAAAAAGATTATGTGATGATCAGTTCTGTTGGACATGGCTCTCTTCAACATTGAGGTGATTCAAACCAGTTCCACTAGTGCAGTGATGAAGAGAGCCAGCTACACCCAGAGAGAGAGAACCATGGGGACAGAGTGTGGAACACATCATGGCATTCTCACCCTCTCTATTGTTATTTGTTTGCATTTTGTTTTCTTTCTCAGGTTTTTCCCCCTCTTGATCCAATTTTTCTTGTGCAGCAAGATAGCTGTATAAATATGTATACATATATTGGATTTAACATATATTTTAGCATATATTTTAACATATATTGGACTACCTGCCATCTAGGTGAGGGGGTGGGGGAAAGGAGGGAAACATTTGGAACAAAGTTTTGCAAGAGTCAATGTTGAAAAATGACACATGCGCATGTTTTGTAAATAAAAAGCTTTAATAACATTTTTTTAAGAAGAAGCTTTGGTCTGTACTACATTGGTTTGGGACAGTGAGATCCTATTGTTTCCTTCTTTAAACTGTTTTGCTAACCAGGACTTCCAAGAGCTTAGAAGCATCACTTGGTCTGTCACTGCCAGTCTGCTCCAGGTACCTTTCTGCTAATAAATAAGGGTCAGAACCAGAAGTGAGACCAGGAATTGCATGTAGCTGAGCTTCAATTTGTAATCAACAAGAGGAAAGTAATGGTCAATGTAAATTTTTTCTTTAGGAAGTAGATAAGAAAACAAAATTCTTAGCTCCTTGTATACAATACATCATATTTTATGTATGAATGTCTCTTATACACAAATGTAGACATATATATTATACAGTTTGCTAAGGCATGTCACTCATACTTCAGAAACTTTAGTGAAGATGGAGATGAGCCTGAGGGAAGGAAAGAAGGAAAAAGGCAAGGATGGAAGGAAAAAGATTAGATCCTGTATCCTAGCTCTGAAGTTGCTAGTATTAATTCATTAGGAATTCCTTCTCCATCTCATTTTATAGATGTGGAAATGGAGGCAGAGTTAAGTGATTTGTCCAAGATCATACAGCTAGTAAGTATTTGAGGCTATATGTAAACACAGATTTTCCGGACTCCAGGCTGCCACTTAGCTGCCTCACCTCTTTCCATAGCATGTCCAGAATTCGCCATTTTTGCCTTTTGTCACCTTGTATAATCTAATGGGTATAATGTAAAATCTCAGTTGCTTTAATTTGAATTTTTCTTGTTTTTAATGATTTGGGACCACACATGATTTTACAAATTCATTTATTTATTCTCTCCTGAACAGCAAGTCACTCAGGTAAAAGGAATATCCTTTTCAAAGAACAGATGAGGAAATTGAGGCAGTGCTTTGTCCAGTGCAGACAAGGTAATAGAAAGGTAAGAGTTAGAACCCCTATTACCAACCTGAAATTCTTTCCACCTTATTCATTAGACTGTGAATTCCTTGAGAGCAGGGATTATCCAGTTTCTGTTTTTGCCTTTTTTGTATTCTCCAACCCTTAACATAATGCATGGAACATAAATTCTCAATGACTTGAGCCAATACCTTTCCTTCTATTGCCATTGTTGATAGAAAGGCTCTAAAAACTCAGTTGGTGAACTTCCTATTATTCTTTCTTGCTTAAAAACCCACTGAAAAATATCCTTAGATTCAATTCTTCAGTTCATCATTTTGACACATATTAATTACCTACTCAAGTGTGTAAACTATTATATCGGGTTCAGTCTTGGAGTCAATAAAAAAAATCTTCTATGTTCCAGATAGTGTGCTAAGGGCTGGGGATACAAAAAAAGGCAGAAGACAGTCCAGTCCCTTCCCTCAAGGAACTCAGAATATTAGAAGAGACAACAAAAAGAAAGCAGCTGAAAACTGCTGGGGATGGGGGAAGTTGACCTGGCAGGAACATGTTGAAGAATAATGAAATCCAATAGCCAGCTAGATAATCTTAGGAGTTAGAAGTTTCAGAGTTGATTATATCTTGAAGGATAAGAAGTGCTGGGAGATCTTGAAGTCCAGGAATGGAGCCAAGTGACACAAAGACATAAAAGACCCTCTGTCAAAGGGTTTACATCCTACTGAAGGGGATATAACATTTTCATAGACAGGTAAGAAAAAAGCAATGTCCAAAAGGAAAGAATGCTAACAAATGTAATCAGGCTATTGTGTTTTCACTACCTAGAACACATGAATTATTGAGCTCCACCCAACTCTCCCTTCTCTGATTTGCAAAGAAATCTTACTCCTGAAATTCTCAGGAAATCTCCATGAAACCTTTTCAGCTTCATTGAAAGTATCTGTTTATTTGCAATTATGCAAATAAATTGACTAACAGAGTTCTCTGACTCAAAAATTACACTTCTCCTCTTCCCTCTTCAAGTTACTGACAAAAAGAAAGCTTTTCTTCCCATCACAATATGTGGCAGCAAAAAACTGGGAACAAAGTGAATGCCTCTCAACTGGGGAATGGCTAAATAAATTGTAGTATATGAATGTAATGGAATATTGTTGCACTGTCAGAATCAAAAAGCATTATGAATACAGAGATGCATGAAAAGACTTACATAAACTGATGCAAAATGAAGGAAACAGAAAAATAGTTCACCAGACGCCTATTGCAGAATAAATGAAAGAACAGCAACTGCCACAATCAAAGTTCAATATCTAAATTATGAAGAACAAGCCTGACCTTCAAAAAGAGACAGGATTGATATATGCTATATGAATTTTTGTATAGAGCTTTAAGGATCAACAAGTGTGGAATATTGTATAAGACATCAGGTATTTTCTACATGTTGTTTGGTTTTCCTGAATTTTTTTCTCTTTCTTGTAAAAAAGTATCTGTTATAAAGGAAGGAGGAGTGATACAGGGAAATGTAGGTAAAAGAAATGCAAAACAGCAATAACAAAATCTAGTTTTTTTAAATCTACAAAAAAGTGATTGCTTTCTATAAGCCTGCTCAGTCATTATGATACTCTCACAGATTAGGAGACCCATAGAATACCAAAGCTGGAAAGGTTCTTGGAGGTCATTGAATCCAACTCCCTCATCATATAGATTAGGAAATTTAGGAAAAGAGAAAAGCTTGTCCAAGATTATTCAGTCTTCTACTGTATTTTGACTTTAGGATCCAGCCTGCCCAAAGTCCATTTAAATGCATCTGTTTTTGCCAAGTATCTGATATTAATCCATGCATTGACCAGGTTGGGGTGAAGGAGGAAGACTGGTCCACACTTTATTAATGTATCTATGCTGAACTGCTATGTGGTACAGCAGATAAAATGTTAGGTATGGAATTAGGGGGACCTGAGTTCAAATCTAAATCCAGGCCTGGAAAGACTTACATGAACTGGTGCTTAGTGAATCGAGCAAAACTAGGAAAATATGATATATAGCAACAGCAAGATTGTGTGATCAACTGTAACAGACTTAGCTCTCCTCAGCAATGCAGTGATCCAAGACAATTACAATAAACTTGGGATGGCAAATGCTATCCACATCTAGAGAGAGAACTATGGAGACTGAATGTGAATCGAAACATATCATTGTCATCTTTTTTCTTCTTCTTTTTTTTCTTTCTCATGGTTTTTCCTGTTTGCTTTGATTTTCTTTCCCAATATGACTCTCATGGAAATATATTAAAAATAAATGTATATTTAAACTTAGATCACATAGATCTCCATAGCATGGAGAGGGGAGAGGTAAGAGAGAAGAAAGAAAAAAAGTTGGAATTCAAAATCTTATAAAAATGAATGTTGAAATCCATCTTTATACATAATTGGAAAATAATCTTATTAAAATAAAATTTAAAAAGGATAAAAAATTTTAAAACATTTGGCTTCAGATATAGCATTTCTGTCCCAGGGTTCTTATGAGAATAAAATGAGATGATACTTGTAAAGAACTAAACCTAATGCCTGGGACATAGTAGGTGCTTAATAAATGCTTGTTTCTTTTTCCCAGGCCCTAATTTCCCAGAGGCATACTTTTCTGTGAATCCCACATCTGTGTATCTCATCATTCAATCCTCTCAACATAGAGAGCTCCCAATTCCTAATCCAAATGTTCTTTCTAGTACACAGTATGGCTGCCCCACTTCACAATTATTTGAAATGTGTTTTGTGATACTGATTAAAAAATAAAAATAAAAAGGGACTAGAAACAGAGTCATCTGTTGGAAGGAGCACCAAATTTGGAACATCGCACTCTACCATTTTCTATTTGAGTGTTCCTGGGCAAATTACTTGAATGTTTTTGGCAGACCCTATTTTTCTCCTTTGTAAAATGAAGGGCTTGGTTTTAATAACCTCTGAGATCCCTTCCAGATCATAATTCCTATGAATTAAGGCCCTTCATATCTGAATTAGGTACAAAACTGGAATACAGACTTTGAAAATCATCTAGTATCAAACTCAAATAGAAAAGGAGCCACTGAACATAGTAACAGAATTGACTTAGAAAATCACATATTAACATTATCTTTATTCTATTGCATTTTGTATTTATGTTGTTAAATATTGGCCAACAAAAACAAATTTTAATCTGGTTCAGCAGCACTAAGGAGTCTGTATGGTTAACACCCATGATCCTAGTCCAACACTCATTGTACAATCTAGAAGGGACTTGTCCAAGTCACACTGGACTTGTGATCCAGCCTCTCCCTGAACCATCCCAAGGATGGGAAACAGTATTGAAAGTAACTCTCTCTTTGACACACAGGGCAATTGTTACATGTAGCTGGAAGCAGTGGCTGATAAGTAATTTTGAAACCCTGGGAACTAGGACTCCTATGACTAAGATAACACTGGCCCCCTAAGCTGCCCCAGAGTTCTTGAGGAGTGAAGATGATTCTCTTTGAGAAACCTGGGGAAGCCAATGTAACCCTCTCCATAATTGGGGTATCTCTTGCTTTTCTTATGAATAGATGGGCCTCTTTTTTTTCCCAAGTCACTTAATTTTTGTAATAATTTTTTTAAAGAGTGAGAGAAAAAGAGAGAGGGTAAGGGAGAGAGAGAATAAAAGAGAGAGAGAGAGAGAGAGAATAAAAGAGAGAGAGAGAGAGAGAGAGAGAGAGAGAGAGAGAGAGAGAGAGAAAGAGAGAGAGAGAGAATGCTAAAAGTCAGCTCCAGAAGGGCCAGTCTGAGGAATTTGTAAAAGAAAACCCTAGGTGTTTGGCTAGAATTGGGCAAGGTGGGCTGGAGAACTATCTTCATTGTGATATGTGACATCAGTCTCTGCTAGACATGGGAAAGAGAGGGAGATGTGAGAGGATGAGGGTAAAAGGAAAGAAAAAGAAGAGAAAATAAAAAGGAGAAGAGGAAATCACAGGGAGAAGAATGAGGAAAGAGAAGAAAGTCAAAAAGAAGAATTTTTTTAAAAAGGAAAGAAAAGATGACATGATGGTATACTTAGAGAACCCCAAAGACTCTGCTAAAAAGCTATTAGAAATAATTCAGAATTTTAGCAAAGTCGCAGGATACAAAATAAATCCACATAAATCCTCAGGATTTTTATATATTACCAACACAATCCAACAGCAAGAGATACAAAGAGAAATTCCATTCAAAATAACAGTCGATAATATCAAATATTTGGGAATATATCTACCAAAGGAGAGTCAGGAATTATATGAGCAAAATTACAAAACACTTGCCACAAAAATAAAGTCAGATTTAAATAATTGGAAAGACATTCAATGTTCTTGGATAGGCCGAGCGAATATAATAAAGATGACAATACTCCCCAAACTAATCTATTTATTTAGTGCTATACCAATCAGACTCCCAAGAAACTATTTTAATGACCTAGAAAAAATAACAACAAAATTCATATGGAAGAATAAAAGGTCGAGAATTGCAAGGGAACTAATGAAAAAAAAGTCAGAGGAAGGTGGTCTAAGTGTACCTGATTTAAAGCTATATTATAAAGCAACAGTCACCAAAACCATTTGGTATTGGCTAAGAAATAGACTAGTTGATCAGTGGCATAGGTTAGGTTCACAGGACAAGATAGTGAATAAAAATAGCAATCTAATCTTTGACAAACCCAAAGATCCCAAATTTTGGGATAAGAATTCATTATTTGACAAAAACTGCTGGGAAAACTGGAAATTAGTATGGCAGAAACTAGGCATGGACCCACATTTAACACCACATACTAAGATTAGATCAAAATGGGTCCAAGATTTAGGCATAAAGAACGAAATCATAAATAAATTGGAGGAACATGGGATGGTTTACCTCTCAGACTTGTGGAGGAGGAAGGAGTTTGTGTCCAAGGGAGAACTAGAGACCATTATTGATCACAAAATAGAACATTTTGATTACACCAAATTAAAAAGTTTCTGCACAAACAAAACTAATGCAAACAAGATTAGAAGGGAAGTAACAAATTGGGAAAAAATTTTTACAGTTAAAGGTTCTGATAAAGGCCTCATCTCCAAAATATACAGAGAATTGACTTTAATCTATAAGAAATCAAGCCATTCTCCAATTGATAAATGGTCAAAGGATATGAACAGACAATTTTCAGATGATGAAATTAAAACTATTTCCACTCATATGAAAGAGTGTTCCAAATCACTATTGATCAGAGAAATGCAAATTAAGACAACTCTGAGGTATCATTACACACCTGTCAGATTGGCTAAGATGACAGGAACAAATAACGATGAATGTTGGAGGGGCTGTGGGAAAACTGGGACACTGATGCATTGTTGGTGGAGTTGTGAAAGAATCCAACCATTCTGGAGAGCAATCTGGAATTATGCCCAAAAAGTTATCAAAATGTGCATACCCTTTGACCCAGCCATACTACTACTGGGCTTATACCCCAAGGAACTACTAGAGAAGGGAAAGGGTCCTGTATGTGCCAAAATGTTTGTGGCAGCCCTTTTCATAGTGGCTAGAAGCTGGAAGATGAATGGATGTCCATCAATTGGAGAATGGTTGGGTAAACTATGGTATATGAATGTTATGGAATATTATTGTTCTATAAGAAATGACCAACAGGAGAAATATAGAGAGGCTTGGAGAGACTTACATCAACTGATGCTGAGTGAAACGAGCAGAACCAGAAGATCATTATACACTTCAACAATGATACTGTACGAGGATGTATGCTGATGGAAGTGGATTTCTTCAACATAGAGAAGAGCTAATCCAATTCCAATTGATTAATGATGGAAAGAACCAGCTACATCCAGAAAAGGAACAATGGGAAATGAATGTAAACTGTTATTTTTACCTTCTGAATCCAATTCTTCCTGTGCAACAAAAAATTCGGTTCTACACACATATATTGTATCTAAATTATACTGTAATATATTTAACATATATAAGACTGCTTGCCATCTGGGGGAGGGGTTTGGGGGAGGAAGGGAAAAAATCTGAATAGAAGTAAGTGCAAGGGATAATGTTGTAAAAAATTACCCATGCATATGTACTGTCAAAAAACGTTATAATTATAAAATAAAATAAAAATTAAAAAAAAAAAAAATGAAAAAAAAAAAAAAAAAAAAAAAAAAAAAAAAAAAAAGGAAAGAAAAAAGAGAATTTGGGAAGAAGGAGAAAAAAGGAAAGTCAGAGTCATAATCATAATCAATAAAAAATTTGGGGTGCTTCTATGAACCAGACATTGTGTTAGATACGGGGGATACAAATACCAATAAAAATTCCTGCCTTCAAGGTACATAATATATAATTGTTATTCTGTTATTTCAGCTGTGACTTCATGACCCATATGGGCTTTTCTAGGCAAAAATACTGGAATAGTTTGCCATTTTCTTCTCAGGTTCATTTTACAAATGAGGAAACTGAAGCAAATAGAGTTAAGTGACTTGCCCAGGATCACACTTCCACATAATAGAGGAAGAAAACATACAAAGAAGTTGAAAATGAAGTTGGTTGGGGTAAAGTAGTGAGGAAGGAATGGAGACTTGGAGGAGTGGAATGGAAAAGTCAAAAAAAAAGTCCAAAAGCAGTGTAGCTAGTGAGGAACAAGAAGAAGACTGAACTAGAATTCATGGGTCTGCTCTCTAAGTCAGTGAAGCAGAAGGTACTGGATACCAAGGCTTATTTAATTTTGCAGGTTAATGAGATGAAAGGGAAGGAAGAGAAAGAGGAAAGAGGAAGGGGAGAAAGAGGAAAGGGTTAGGAAGGAGAAGAGGGAGAAATACAATTCTAAAAGCCCTAGATTTGACCCAGTTCTTCCTTTGGCTTCACACTGACGATGTTTATAGTAGCAGCAATCCATCTCACTTTCTCAAGTTTCATTTGGGCATGTTGTCATTCAAGGCTCAGCTCAGGTACCACCCACTTGATATTTTCTCTGATTCTCCACTCCCAAGAAGTAATCTCTCCTCTTTTCTGAATTCTCAAAGCCCTTTACTAGTCATTTTCATGTTTTTCTCAAACTGACTCAAATTATAGTTGTCTGTGTATTTTTCATCATTCACCACCAAACTATCAACTCCTCAAGGGTAAGAACTATGTTCTCCTGCAGGAGAAAAGTCTCTTACACGGTAAGAGTTTAGTAAATACTTATTGGATGGATGGATAGATAGATAAATGGATGGATGAATAATCTATAGCACTAAATTACAGTCTAATAATATTTCTCCTTTTCGGGAAAAGAAAAAACCCCCACAAAATTTTGATTTTATAGCTCTCTTGATATCGCCAAGATCCTGGATCTGAACTAATCAAAATAAATTATTTTTTTCATAGATTTTAGAGGTGTTTTTCTTTAGACATTAAAATTACTTTACTTAGAGACTCTTTTGTTCCTAGTAAAGACCTTAAGAGCAGCTTGTATATATCCTTTACAATTTAGAATAGTATTTTTTTTTTTTTTTAATAATCTTAGCTTTTAAAGAAGTTAATGCAAAGACTTTCCCACCCCTATGACAATTAAGATAGTAGAGGCTTCTAGAGATAGTCATATCCCCAGGCCACATGGCGGGGAGGGTAGGATCTAGAATTTGAATCCAAGTGTTCTGAATCCCTAATCCAGGTCTCTTTCTACTATATCATTCTATACCTTGGAGATAATAAAGAGTAGAAAGGTCTCTTTTCCTGTTTCCCAAAGTGCTTCTTATGTTTTACTTATATTTTATTTTTTCATCAAAGGACCTAAAATTTGACAGTCCAATTAGTCCAAGGACTCAGGCAGAATGGGATGATGACTAGGAAAGAAGAGTTCTAGGTACCTCCATGGCTCCAAACTCAGTTTCCCATTCTCTAACTGCAGGAAGCATTCTTGCTATCATATTAAAACTAATACACTCTTTAAAAACAGTTCAATTTCATTTGCTATCATCTTTTCTCATTCTACCTAATGTTTTCTATATTCATAATGAAAAAGAATTTTTAAAAATTTATAAGTCCCTACATGAACTAATGCTGACTGAAATGAGCAGGGCCATTATATACTTCAACAACAATACTGTATGATGATCAATTCTGATGGACGTGGCTCTCTCCAACAATGAGATGAACCAAATCAGTTCCAATAGAGCAGTAATGAACTGAACCAGCTATACCCAGCAAAAGAACTCTAGGAGATGACTATGAACCACTCCATAGAATTCCCAATCCCTCTATTTTTGTTCATCGGCATTTCTGATTTCCTTCACAGGCTAATTGTACACTATTTCAAAGTCTGATTCTTTTTGTACAGCAAAACAACTGTTTGGACATGTATACATCTATTGTATTTAATTTATTCTTTAACATATTTAACATGTATTAGTCAACCTACCATCTGGGGGAAGGGGTGGGGGGAAGGAGGGGAAAAGTTGGAACAAAAGGTTTTGCAACTATCAATGCTGAAAAATTACCTATGCATATATATGGTAAATATAAAACTATAATTAAAAAAAAAAGTAAATCAGCAGAACCCTGAAAAAAAAATTTGTTCCCTTTCCCAAATAATACATAAAGCAATATAATTCTCAAATAAAGAATGTTAGGTTACATCAGATATTTCAGCTAAGCTTTCTTATGCCAATACATCTAAGGAATTATCTTTATCTGATCAAATTCTTGGGGGTAACCTGAGACATTAATAAATATCTGTTGATGGATTGGTTCCCCACCTTAAGCCTAAAATGCCACACATGGTACAATCAAAACCTGGGGCACTGACTCCCCAGGTCCTTTTCCCAAGACAAACTTCTTTCTTACAATCCAGGCAGAAATGAAATCTAGATTAGGCTTCTTAAACTTTTTCCATTTGTGACCCTCTTTACCCCTAGAAATTTTTACATGACTCCAGATATATAGGTATATAAAATAGGTATACAAATCAACAATTCCTGATAAGGAATTGTAATTCTCGACTCCCACATTCAATTATGTGACCTCTTATGGGATCCTGATCCACAGTTGAAGAAGCTTTGATCTAGATCAAACCTTCTCACTAGGCAATTGTAGTCATGGTGGAACTGTTCTTTGTACCACTGCCATATTACTCCCCTGTAGCTGTTTTTGCCTTAAGTGAAAACATTTCTAATTAGAGCCCTATTGCTAAACATGGAACCACACAAATGATGTATATCCCAGGACCTACTCTTTTAAAATATTTACTAGAGAAAGTAAAGCAAAACAATATAAAACAAAATTCCAAACATTCCAGATCCCAACTGGGTTTCCTGTCATTTCTTATCTATCTTTTTCATAAAACACAGGGTGGGGGGGAAAAGTCCCACTGATTTGAAGCTTGCTTATGTGAAACTAATAGTAATTAGACAGAATCTAAACTGTCACCACTTCATTCCATATCACTCTCAAAGAGGTGCTGCAGGGATCAAATGAAATGTTGAAGGCTTGAACCACTTTGTCATCATAAAGGTCTATGCAAATGTAAGCATGTCCAGCATTGGTGCCCTTCGGAATGTGAATGCTGGCACTGGAGGAAATCAATGAAAAAATAGGGTTGCAGGGTTTCCAGGCTGAGGCACTGCTGTCAGATAGCTGCTTAAGGACACATGGCACAGTTTTGAAACAGTACCCAGCCTCTGGCACTAGACAGACAATGAGACCTGGGCTTTGGGCAGGGACTGTCTTTATCTAAAAACTTTTCAAAGAATGGCATTGAACATCAGAAGGGACTTTAGACATCATGAATCCCAAACCCCAACTTTAGAGGCAGAAAGCAAGGCCCATAGTAGAAATGGATAGATGTATAGTGACTGGGAGAGGCAGGTGATGGAAAGTTTAGGAAACCTATGATTCCTAATTTCATAGGGTTTGTATTCTATTGGTGGGAAAGACAAAAAGCTCCATGAAAATAATACTTAATTATTAATTACCTCATAGGATTTTTGTTGGCATAAGTGCTTTGAAAAGGCACTGTAAAAAGGTGAATTACTAGGGAGGGCAATGTACAGAGAAAAAAACACTGGGTTCCTGGGCTCAAATTCTAACTTTTGGATATTTTGACTTAACTCTGAAGGCCTTGTCTACAAAATGAAGGGGGTTGAACTATAGAACATCTAGTCTCCTTCAGCTTTAAACCCATGAAACCCTGTTTCATTTAACCTTCTCTGACTTTCATTACCCTCTTCAATAAAATAAGGGGGGTTGGACTAGATAACAAGAAGTCTTCTTCAGTTTTAAACTTATGATTGATTCTATTTGTGTCACTTGATCGTTCTGTGCCTCAGTTTCCTTATTTGTAATGTAAAGGGATTGAACTAAATGATCTCTAAAGTCTCTTTCAGCTTAAATACTTATTAAGCAGGTTTTCTGATTCATAATTAAGAGCTTTATTAAAAAAAAAAACTAGATGATACCACTTGTTGAAGTCAGAGTTATAATCAATAAAAAATCATATTTTAAGTGTCTACCATGGGCCAAGCAGTAAACACTAAGATATAAAGAGCAAAAACAAAAAGTCTCTTTTTATTTTCAAGGACCTATATTCTAATAGGGAAGACAAATACACATATAAATATTTGCAGAATATAAGTTACAAAGCACTTTAAATGACAAACGGGATTTTATATTTGATTCTGGAGGTGATTAGGATCCATTGAAGTTTATTGAGTAGGGAAGCAATACTTTGACAGCTGAATTGAGAATGGACTGGATGTGGGAAGAGACTTGGGCAGGAAGACCAACCAGAAATCTATTGCAATAATTCAAGTGTGAAGTGATGAGGGTCTGTACCAGGATGATGGTAATGTTGAAGATGAAAAAGGGGAATATTTGAGAGATATTGTAAAAGTAAATATGGGGGCAGCTAGGTAGCACAGTTGAATAGTGGAGTTCAAATCCAGTTTCAGACCTTTGACACCTATTAGCTGTGTGACATTGGGTAAGTTATTTAATCTCAATTACCTAACCAAAAAGAAAAAGAAAAGAAAGTAAATGTGAACAGGCTTTGGCAATAGGTTAGATGAGTACAGTAAGACTAAGTCAAGGATGACACTTAATCTGTGAGCCTGGATGCCTGGGAAGATGGTGATACCCTAAGCAATAATAGATAGTTAGAAAGAGAGGTGAGAGAGGGAGGGGAGGGGGAAATGATGAGTTCAGTTTTGGATATGGTAATTTTAAGATGTCCATAGGATATACAGTTTGAGATGTCCAATAAGCAATTAGAGACTAGAGGTCAGCAGAGAGATTAGTGTTGAATAAGTAGATTTGAGAATCAATATAGATATGATAACTAAATACATGGGAGCTGACGATAGCTAAAATAGTACAGAGGGAGAAGAAAAGAGAGCACAGGACAGAACCCAATGGAACACCCACACTTGGGTAATTTGGATGAAGATTAAGTAAAAAAGACTTAGAAGGAGCAGTCAGATAAATAGGAAGAGGACCAAGAAAGAGTAGTGTCATGAAATCTAAAAGTGAAGAGCATCTTAGTAAATATTCTTTTGTAAAGGTTGATTGAAGTTAATTGCTTATTGATGAAATTGAGGAGATATTAACTGGTTGAATGATACTGGTGATATTTTAATTTGCACTAACAAATGATATTTGGCCAGTAATCACTAGTGATTGACATTGAGATTGGAGACTGGAGATTACAGTATTAGAAGTCCCGTGCTCCCCAGGGTCATTAGAACTCTGAGAGAGAGATGTAGTCAGTTTTATTTTGAGGATCTAGCATCCTAGTGCATATATAAGTTGGGACAGAAAATCCAGAGACTCAATATAGCAGTAAGGAGAAGAGATGTGAATGAGATACCAAACAGGAAAAAACAGTATGACTGGCCTCATTAACATTCTTGGCAATACAGGAAAGAAAAATCAAATGACTGACTGTCCAGAAATCTTGGAGAAACAGACAAAAGCCAGTCCAGAGAAAGTCATGAAGATTCTGACTATTCATACCAGTCTTTGTGCTCTGAGGTGGGATTTTTATACACCTGTAGATGAACAAATGGGAGATACCCTGGGCACTGGAGTAAATAAAATTGCTGCATTATCAGGGAACCCTGAGGAAGACAAAAAGCTAGAACAATGAGAATGACATTCTCATAGGAAATCAAAGTTGTGCATGCCTCAATGGTTAAGAAGGTAAATGGTAGACATAGACTATAACATTACCAATGATGACATCTATAGAAATGATATAAAAGACATCATTAAGGGCATATATAACTGAAAGAAGGAAGTGGGTTTGAAATGTTGCAAGAATTTAAAGCAATGGGCAGCTATGTGTTGCAGGGCACCAACAGTGGAGTCAGCAGGACCTGATTTCAAATTTGACCGCAGACACCTGCCACTTACTATCTGTGTGACTCTGGGCAAATCATTAAATTCTGATTGCCTCACACAAAAATTAAACAATGGATTTGCTTGAAAAAGTTTTCTACATTTGATGCCTCTTCTTTCTTTTTATCTACTCATCTCAACTTTGTAGATCTCCAGTCCTATTTTGCTGTCTTTAAGGTAACTAAGGAGAAGTATAACTAATAGAGGGCCACCCTCTGGGCATCTGGGAAGGGTGTGATCGCAAAGAAGAAAATCACAGATCCAGGTTCTATAACTCTCCTGGGAAAAAAGTTACCAAAGTTCTCCTAGCCACAATCTATTGGGTTTTTGGTTTTTTTACTCTTTTTCTTTCTTTACCATTTTGCAGCTTTTGACATTGCTATCCACTCTTTCAATTCAATAGAGTCTCCTTTCTTGACTTTAGAGAAAATATTCTCTAGATTCCTTCTTAGCCATTCTTTCACATGTCTTTTGCATGATTTATTGTCCTTTTTCTCCCTAAGGCTGTGTTCCAAGGTGATGCCTTTGATGCTTTTCTCCTCAATCTCCTCTCTTTCTTCCCAGCAGATAACTCCAAATCTCTATCTTCCTCTCCGATTCTGATATGGTCCAACTCCCAACTTTTATAGAAAAGGAAACTAAGGAATGAAATAATTTCTACAAGTTTCCACTGATAAGAAATTGTAGTTTGTCCTTTATTCTCCAACAGGACCAAGACACCAGGAGGTAATGCTGTGATACACAAGTGAATTGGATTTAAGTGAGGGAGGGCTGTGCAAGATCACCTGCCTCACTTTCCCCTCCAGAGCCTTTTGAGTCCAATGGCAAGATATAGATCAAGGGGACTGGAGATGGCCCTACTTGAGGGCCAAGGGAGACCTTGACTTTTTTAAGCTAAAATTTTCAACCCAGGTCTCAGTTTGACTGAAAGAGAGAAGTGGATATGACCACACCCATTCAGTGATTTGGGTTAAGTAGCCATTCTAAGTCTTTCTGCATATCACCTATAATACCCAAAGGAAATAGGAAGAGAAATTCCTTTTAAAAATATCTGAAGATATTTATATTATATTTATATATTTATTTACAAATCTTTATCTTGTGAGACAGCTTTTACAATTCTATAATATTACCTAAATTAACTAATTATACCAATGGAAAAATGAAATCCTGGATAGCTAGGTGGATCTTAGAAGAGAAAGCCAGGACCACACACAGGATTAAAATACTCCCTGGGGCAAGCAGGAAGGACACTGATTAGGTCTTTTGTTCAAGTGGATTTTCATTTCAGTCCCACCCCAGGTGTGTGCTGGGGGGGGAGGGGGAATCTCTAAAAATCCCATCTTTAGCCATACTTATGTAAAAACAGATGGATCATAACTAACATTTATATTGCACTTACTATGTACTATGCTAACTACTAATAACAGAAGATTCAAACCCAAGGCCTCATTCCAAATCTAGGACTCTACTGTATCACACTGAGTTTCAGATCCCTGTCTCTAACTATTTACTGAAACTCTAAACCAACTGTCTATTAAACATAGACATAAACATGGTTTTAGTTATACATATAAATATTTGTATATAATGGTACTCATCTCTGGAGAAGAGATGGAAAGTAGGGAGTGACTGAAGTGAATTGTAAAAGCTGTCTCACAAGATGGAGAGGGTGTTCTAAAGAGTGAGTGAGGGTCAGCTGTGCCCCAGGGCCAGGTTTCTTTCTCCAGAAATCACTTGGTTTACAAGGAGTGGGACCTTTTCTTTGTGAGACTAAGTTGGGGCCACCTTGGTATAAGGTAATTTAGCAATCCTAAAGATGGGATTGGGTTAAGAAGTTTTTCCTCATTAATGACTTAGAATGTGAGATCATTTGTCCTGGCTAATCAGGGCAAAGATCCAGCCTTATAGGGAGTGTTAGCCCAGGCCCCTATATAATTCTTGTCGGTTAACTGGGCCTTGCCTCTCCTTGCCTACCTAACTGCTTGTGGAGAGGAAGATGCTCTTTCTCTAGAGATTGTAATAAAATTCCTTTCTGCTTTTGCCTTAAGAAATCTCCTTAATTTATTTGAGCTGTTGGTCTTATCCCACACAGGAAGAAAGAAAAAAGAGGAAAAAATAAAGTCATATGATAATTTTATTATATATTTAAAAGAAATAACAAGTTGTACATGATAGATTTGCAGTTTCATGTATAATCATCTTTTTTCCCTTATTCTATGAAAATGCTCATTTCTTAAGTTGAAAATAAAGAAAAAATTAAAAAATAAACCTATCTAACCTACCTTCTTCTTAACGTCAGTATGTCTAAAATTGAACTTGTTTTTTACTATAAACATGCTCTTACTTCTGACTTCATTATTTTTATCTGTGGCACAACCATTCACCCTGTTTTCCATGGTCAAGATCTTGGGCTTACCTTTGGGCTTACCTTTCCTTTACCTATCACATCCAAGTAGGTATCAGTTCCTGTCAATTTTACTTCATCAACATTAACATTTCTTTCTTCTCTTTGATCATTCCTTTCCTCATTGTTTTCACTGCCTGCTATTCTAGGTTAGACCTTCATTATTAATGCTTCTCTCTACCATCTAATTTATCCTACATATCAATAATAGAATGATCATTTTTATACATAGCGCTGATCATCTCAAATCTTCTGCTCAAAAAATTTTTCATGATTCCTCATCGATTCTTGAGAAAAGCTTACACTTCTTTTCCTGGCATTCAATACCCTCTGCAATCTTAGCTTTACTCTTTCTTATCATGAAGTATCTCATATTAATGCACTTCCATATACTTCATACTCCAATTGGTTTTTAAATATATATTATGATAATCAACATATGGCAATGAGGTGAGACATGAACTCTGTCCTAACTGAATTTAAAGTTTACAATTTACTGACAATAACCTACATGGATGTGGACCAGCAACCAGTTTCTTTCTGCCTCTTTCCCTTCTTCCTCTCCTGCCTTCTAATTCTCAGTCTCTGTCTCTTTTTTCTCTCCTAACCTTTATCCTTTCCTTCCTGCCTATCTCCCCTTCTTTCTTTTGTCTGTCTATCTGTCTGTCATTCTATCTCTCTCTCATAATTCCAGTCATGTTCAACCTTTCATGATCCCATTTGGTGTTTTCTTGGCAAAGATACTGGAATGATTTGCCCTTTTCTTCTCCTGATCATTTTTACAGATGAAGAAACTGAGGCAAATATAGTTAAATGATTTGTCCAGGGTCACGGAGCTAGTAAGTATCTGAAAGTTCAGATCTTCCTTAACTCCAGAGCTGGTGTTCTATCAACAGTGCTTTGGCCAGAGGTTCTCATTCTACAGATGGGGAAAATGGCCCAGAGAGGTCAAATGAATTATAAAGAATCAAGAAGGACCACAGCTCTTATTAGAACTTAGATCTTCTGAGATTTTGATACCAATGCTGATATTCTTTGCATTTCACCTCATCATCTTTCTCAATAGCTCCAATTTCGTAAATTACTTTAAGGTTTTTTGAATTACTTTCTGAACAGTCCTGTGAGGTAGGCAGTGGAAATATTTCAAATGTTCTATGTTTTAGGCTTTCTTAATGGTAATAATAGCTGGCATTTCTATAGCACTTTAAGATTTACAATTTACAAAGGATTTTAAATGTGTTATCCCATTTGACCCTCTTGGCAATCTTGGAAGGTGGGAACTGTCATTATTCCCATTTTGCAGATAAGGGTGCTGAGATGGACAGACATAAATTGACTTGCCCCAGAGCAAGTAGCTGGTCAGTGGTGCTGGAAATGCAGGTTCTTATTTATAAAATTTTAAATTCAATAAGGACAGAAGCCATGTTTCATCTAATCTCTATATGGTGATTGAGAGTCATGAGATATATATTTAAAAACCAGAGGAAGGTTTCCAGTTCATTGAGTGGATCCTCTGTGGTGTTTTACTGGAGGACATGGACATGGTTTCCCCAGGATAGGAGGACCTGAAGTGGTAGTAAACTATTACCAGAGGAGAGAAGACCATGGATCCATCCAAGTATCTAATACATAAAAGAAACAATGCTTCCCTGGGGCCTCTTACATATAATGTCCCAATTTTGAAAACACTATACTCTATAATTAAAGTATTGGTGCTCACCCAGCTTAATTTATAATTCTCTTTGATGTTTGCAGCTCTGTTAGTCCCCAGCTCTCTCAGCTGGTTGATTTGCTGAACATGTGGCACTTAAAATTTCTTTCTCTAATTAATTATTACTTATTCATCATTTGGACCAACCTAGGACTTCTTTGCTATAATAGGGCACATGGTATAGCAGATAGTCAGCTGTATATGGGGGTCCGGAGACATTGGTTCAAATCCCCCATTAGGGAATAAGCACATCTTTTAACCTTGATGAACTCAGTTTCCTTATCTGTAAGATGTAGATAAAGGCAGCTAGGTGGCACAGTGAATAGAATGTCTCAAGAAAACTCATCTTCCTGAATTCAAATCTGGCTTCAGATCACACACTATCTGTATGATCCTGGACAAGTCACTTAACCCTGTTAGCTTCAGTAATCTCTTCTGTAAAATGAGCTAGAGAAGGATATTGCAACCCATTCCATTATCTTTGTCAAGAAAACCCCAAAATGGTCTCAATGGTATGAGACTGAAAATGACTGAACAATGCGACATAGATAATGATACTTCCATTATTTACCTCCTAAGGGTTCTGTGAGGAAAGCATTTGCAAATGTCAAAGAGCTATATAAACGTGAGAGTGAGGCTTATGATTATTTTGAACAGTTATAATCAGCAGAGTAAAGTCTTCACTGATTTCCACTCTTTCTAAGTCTTTCCTAGAGCAAAACATGAATAAGATTGCTTTGTAGCATCTTTCCTAGACCTGTGATAATTTTTTTCCCGATTGTTCATGAATCAAAAACATGATTCTACACCTTCCAGCCCACAGGTCCTATTTTGGTACCTATGTCTGTTTTAGATTTTCTTTTCTCTTATCTCAGTAGAGTTATTTTTGATATAATTACTGTTTCATTGGTCAATTACCCAATAAAAGGCACTTGCTTGATAAGACTGGTATGTAGTCAGGTTTATCTAGAAAGCAGTCTATCAATCAACTGAATCTTCAGCTGACATGAATAGATAGATATATGTATATAAGCATACATGTGGATTTATATATATACTGACTTTTTGATTATGCAATTCACATATGTACTTTTGTGCAACATTGTTTTCTTCATAGAACCAATCCAGAAGTATTTATTAGGGATCATCCATATGCAAAGTCTTGTGTTGATAGAATGCTAATAATGTCAAATTAATCAATAATTATTCAATTAATCACCAACCATGCTTTAAATATTGGATGTGTTCCAAGCACTGGGCTAGGGCTGGAGATAAGAGAGGTAAATATAGTCCAGCCCTCAAAGAGCTTACATTTTATTGGGAGAACCAACATTTTAATTTATAAGGAGATTTAAAATTAATACAATATTAATTATAATCACACCCTTAAGTCATGAAAAGTTACAAATTAATATGTGACAATCTAATTCTAATAATAAGTCTCTTGAGGAGATCACCATCTTCCCAATCACTTTGGAATCATCTTCAATTCTGCTATGTCCTTTATGTGTATTGTCCTGTGTTAGGATTACTAAGTGAGAACTCAGGTTGTCTGGACAGTGACAAGGTGAGAATTCAGAGAATGGGCGTGGGATAATGCAAGGGCTTCTGGGAAGAACCACCCCAGCCAATGAGCTTGCCCCCTCTATCAAGTCAACCTGAGTTCTCACCTTGTAATTGTCCAGAAAACCTGAATTCTCACCTTGTCACTGTCCAGACAACCTGAGTTCTCACTTAGTAATCCTAACAGTCCTGGATGTGTATGATGTATGTGTGTATGTATCCTCATGCTCACATATATTATATTCACATATCTATATGTATCTGTAGCTATACACATACTACATATACCATAAACACATACACATATACATGTATGTATATACAGAATCTTTCACAGCAGATGATTTATCTTGTGCCTTCGCGGTTCCAAAGCAGTAGACTTTCTTGCATTTGTCTTCTCCTCTCCACTCCCATTGTATCTACTCCCAAGTCAAGCCCTCAACCATTCCATTGACTATGATAATGGTCTTGCCCACACTCTATCCCCCTCAAAAACCATCATGGACATTGTTGCCTGAGTCATCTTCTTCAGAGCTCTTGCTCTGACCATGGTGCTTCTCTAGTAAAAAATTTCACTGACTTCCCTGTGCCTGAAGAATTTAATATACACTTGTGATAATGGCAGTTAAGTGCTTCAACACTGACTCCAATGTCCTTTTTTCAGATTGCTCTTACTATTCCCCTTCATAGATCCTTTTCTAGTCAAATCACACCCTTTTTTGTCTCCTAACTTTGTTACGACTATTCACACTTGTAATGAATGACCTTCCTTACTCCCTCCATCTCCATTCATTGAAATCCCTTCTCTTTCTTCAACACTTCAGTCCAGTGTCATCTCCTCCTGTAAGCCTCTCCTGACCCCAGAAAAACACCTGGACCTTTCTGATGCCCCTTTACTGTTCTCCCTTACTTTACAGGTAGTTGTCTGCCCATTTCCCCACCTTTTAACGCCAATGTCTTGTATATAGCAGAATTTGGATAAATATTCATTAAATTGATTTGAAATTATCTATTAAAAATTAGGAAAAAGAAAATATCTCTTGAAAATAGATGTATATCTATAACAAATGATAGACTAGAAATACAGATTACATTTTAAGACAAAACCATTGTATTAAATTATTTTATTAGACCCCACTTGTTACAAGGGAGGGCTTCTACTGATAACAAGGTGAGAGAGTAATTACAGAGATTTTTTAAAAGGAATAAAAGAATATTAATAAAACATTTTTAAAATATGCAGAAAACAATAAGTTCACAAGAGGGCATAAATGGGGCAATATTGTTAATGATGGGGGAAGCCCCCAAACTCTTTTTTCTCTCTCTGACTTTGAGAATGAGTCATGAGGTAAAGCACTTGAAGTTCCTTGAAGGAGAAAAATCTCCTTCAACACTTCCTCAGTGAGAGATTGCCCCAGGGAATCAGATAAAGTGGTGGGGCTGATTGAGTCCTGAGCTAAAGAATTCCAACCCTAAGGGGAATGTAAATTGTTAGCACTAATATCTGTCTGCCCAGGTTGCATGTACCTTCGGATTCTAATGTTTATTGTGCAACAAGAAAATGATATTCACACACATGTATTGTACCTAGACTATATTGTAACACATGTAAAATGTATGGTATTGCCTGTCGTCGGGGGGAGGGAATAGAGGGAGGGGGGGGTAATTTGGAAAAATGAATACAAGGGATAATATTATAAAATATATATATATATATATATAATAAAAAAAAAAAAAGAAAAAAAAATACAAAGCACAAAAAAAAAAAAAAAAAAAAAAAAGAATTCCAACCCTATTCATAAAGATCTTCTATTTAATTCAGCTCAAGCAGTACCTAGCCCCATCAAGAGCAACCCCCAGCTTGTAGCCAAGGCTTATAAAAGAGCCAATCTAAAACCCTCTCTTTGCAGAGGTCCTAACATACTCTGCCATGCCATGCCATGCTATACTATGCCATGCTATGCCAAGGAAACCTCTGCCCACTGGAATAATATTTTCTTCCAACACTACCCTCTCTTTATCTCCTTCATCTATTTCCCTAACGAGACTTCTCTCTCGGTCAGGTGCCTCTCTGTCAGGATTTCTCTAAACTTTACTTCCCAATGCCTATAATAAACTTCTTTTTATCAATCTAGTTTTTTTGGGTTCATAAATTCCTTTACAAAGAATCTCTGTGCTGCCAGAAAGGGGGGGGTTCCCAAAGCTCCCTACCCATGTGTCAAATCCCAAGGGGGTATAGGGGAGCCAAACCTCTTATTTGATTCCCTGAACCCCGAACCTCCCACTAGACCTTATCATTTAATTTCCTGACCATCAGATTCATCATTTGGTTCCTTGACCACCCTAAATCTAGACCTCATCATTACTACCATGTTAAATTTGAAATACACTTTAAATAAATAAAGTGTAAAAATTAAAAAATAAAAAATTTGGTTTAAATAAACCAAAAAAAGTAGCAAATTCACTTACTGATCTAGTTGTTTCTGATATAATCATCTTTTTTTTTTGGTTTCACATACTGAATTGTTCATATTTGTTAATTATTAAGTTCATTTTTTAAATTTTGCAGCCCCCCCCCAAAAAAAAAAGAGGTTATAAGGTACTGTGTGAGCGATTCAGATTCTCCACTCTGTGGTTTTGTGTCTGTGGTTTGCAGGAACCTGAATTCCCTGATATAGATCCCAGATCCTATAATATGAGGTATGTGAAGTACTTGCTGTGTCTATATGGAAGCATACTTACAGATCCCTTAATTTGAGATGATATGAAGTACTTATTTATATCTCAGACCATACATCAAGTTGTTGCTAGAGCCAGTTTGGACCAGACCACTTCTGGTGATACATCCCAAATCCTACAATCTAAGAGTGTGGGTGAGTATTTGGAGTGAGATCCCTTAGCCTAAATTTATAGGTATCTAGAACCATTCATCCAAGATCCTCTAAGTGAGATGTCATGTCTGCATGGAACCACATGTCTTCACTCTGTGCCTGTGTAAGGTATTGTGTGTATACAGGAAAATGTGGCCCAAATTCCCCAGACTATCTGAGGTACCACATGTAAGCACCACATATGAACAATATGTGTCAATATACAAGGACTGCCCTGATATTAAGAAAATAATTTTTCATGAAGCTTTGCAAATCAATATCATATGTCAAATAATGTGTCTTAATTTTGGGTTCTGGAGATATGGTCAGTATTTGTATGTAGGAAGGTATTGGTGAAATCAAAGACAGAAAATAAAGTGTGAAGACTGAAAATTTCTGAGAGAGAGAGTTTCTGGAAAAATTAAAATCAATTGTATTGACTATGCCTAGAAAGTAGTCAACAAAATAGACTCATTGTCTCCTCGGTAGCAAAGAAACCAAGCCTGTTAAACTTTCAATACTTATAAAGTCTTTTGAAAAGGAAATGCGCCTAAGGGGGAGAATCAACCTTGATTAATTAATTTAATAATGAGAGAATGAACATTATGAGAAGAGGTCTTATTCTAATGAGGGGTTTTGAGTTATAGAGTACTGAGCATTTAAATCTTGGTCAAAGAGATTTACCAATTTCCCTATCACCCATCTGACAAAACAGAGAGTCCACATTTTCCCAGACCTGTCTAAGTAAACACAATGAGCAAGAAACCATTTGCCTAAATTTAAAATTTCTTAACTTTCATGATTAGCCATCCTGGTTGGGTAAGTCTTTGAGCAAGGTTTTCTACACTCATTGATTTCTGAATGAAGTAGAAAAAGGGAAAATCCTTGGTCCTAATTCAATAATTAGTTATTCAATGCAAGAGAGAAATAATCATTTCTCTCAGGTTCAAACATACATTGAAAGAATTATAGCAATTCTAATAGCTAAGAACTGGAAACAAATTAAATCTCTACGGATTGGACCATATGAGCCATGGTGTATGGATATGATGGAATATTGTTTTATAAATTTAAATAATGAGGACTATGATGAAGTTGAAAAAATACAGAAAAAAACTTGTACAAACTGACAGAGTGAAATGGTAGAATTAGATCAGACACATGATTAGAATAATACAAATTAAAGAAATGATAAATGGAAACTAAATACTTCAGTAACTGTAATAATCAATTTTGATCCAGAAGAACAGATAATTACACATATTTCCATCCTCTCAGCAAAAGTTGGGTAACTATGAATATGTGTTGTTTTTCTTTTTTTTTTTTTTTCCTGAGGCTGGGGTTAAGTGATTTGCCCAGGGTCACCCAACCAGGAAGGGTTGAGTGTCTGAGACCAGATTTGAACTCAGGTCCTCCTGAATTCAGGGCTAGTGCTCTATCTACTGCACCACCTAGCTGCCCCCTATGTGTTGTTTTTCTTAGCTATTTTTCTTTGTTATTAGGGTTTGGAATGGAGATAAAAGGAATATTCAGAAATGACTCTATTTCCCCCCAAAAGGCTTTAGTACAACTTTTTTTTAAAAAAGTACTTATGGCCATAATTAGATTAGACTATAAAATTATAGACACTTCAAATGTCAGACCAAAAAGCTAACACCCAATTCAATTCCTCTCCCCCCTCATTTTGTATAAGCAAAAAACTAAGTCCCAGAGGAGGAGAGAAAGAGAGAATGAATTAGTTGCAGGCCTGAGTCTAGAAGCTAAAGATTCTGTTTAGCAGTCCAAGACTTCTTCTCAACCTCTCCTTCAATCTGATTCCCCAGGGGTTCTCTATATAAGTTAGTTCTTGTTATGTAGGCCTGAAAAGACTGATCTTTTCATTTATGTGACATGAAGAGAATAGTTTAGAAATAAGCTGATCCCATGTTTCAATTTCTGTGTCTAATTCATCCATGACTGAAGATCCATTTCCACAGATCAGAAGTTTGCATTCTCAGTACAATAAGAACACAGAAAGTGTCTCAAAGGATTTATAGACTGCCACAACTTGGGGGACCAATATGGGTCATCTTCAGGAGGAAAGACATCTGAAGGGAATATGTATTAACACATATTGCTAGGGCCTTCTAGAGGGGACTTTTTTAAAAAGGGAAGCTAGGCTTTCTTTCAGAGTCACCCATGGAAATTGCCTAACAATGTGACTTCATTTTAACAACTTTGGCCAAGTTGTTTTCTCTCTCTCTGATTTCCCCTCCACAAAATGAAACATTGGACTAGATTATTGCTAAGGTCCTTCCAGCTCTTCTATTATTTTGTGATTTTTTTCCTCATCAAAGTTCCCCTTCCTCCAAGCTTTGCTGTTGTTTAATTGTTTACAGTCACGTCCAACTCTTCATGATCCCATTTGACATATTATTGGCAAACATACTGGAGTGGTTTGATGTTAAGGATGCGGTTCCCGCAAAACAAGAGAAGGGAATTGTAAGGGTCCTTTAAATAGGCAGCCACAGTGCAACAGGAGATTTGATTGGTCCAGAAGTAATCTCTGTGGATATAGGACTGCCCTGTGGGTGGGATCCTGGCCATATTTAGATAGCTTCGTAATGGGTGACAGCTCTCTTGCTGGTTGGCTGTGTGTGTGACCTCACAGGCCCTTTATAAGCCCACTGCTTGCAGCCAGTCGCTCTCTTTAACCTAGCTCCCTAACCTGGGGTAGCCTAGAGGTAAGAAGTTTGGTAGTGAACTCGTGCATCTTCAGACCAGGTGTTCACTAAGGAAAGGAGTTAACAAGTCAGGGCATTAAGTTAGGGCATTATGTGAGTAGGTATAATAAAGGCTTTTAAGATTATACGTGGCTGTTCTTGAGTGCGCTACCGGTTATTAAACAATAGATTCAAGAAATTGTGTCCAGAGACCTTTGAAGGCCTCAGAGGAGGCGAGCCGGGTAGAGTTGACACTGCAAAGGTCAGTGGTCAAAGGTACTCTGTCGGGCCTAGGACAGACTGGTAATAGGAACTGCCAGGAGTGCATGTTACAGTTTGACATTTCCTTTTCTAGCTCATTTTACAGATGAGGAAATTGAGGCAAATAAGGTTAAATGACTTTCTCAGGATCACCCAGCTAGTAAGTATCTAAGCTCAGATTTGCACTTTATCTTCCTGCTTTCAGGATTAGCACTCTATTATTCTCTGTGCAATTTAGCTTCCCAGCCACAAAAAGAAAAAGAAACTTTTAAAAATTTCTCTTCTTTTCCCTTTCCCACATCCTAGTAAAGGTGTGAATAAATGTCTAAAAGTAAATGGAAATGTCCTGGGATCAGTTCGAAATGCTTTTTAAGAGCTGATTGTTAAACTTTTCAGTGTGAGTATTCATACTTTGAAAAACAGCAAATGCCACAAATTAGGACTTGATTTTACTGTTATATTAATTTTATTTCTTTTTTTATTAAAGCTTTTTATTTTCAAAACATATGCATTGGGGCAGTTAGGCAGTAGTGGTTAGAGTACCAGCCTAGAAGGAAGGAAGACCTGAGTTCAAATCTGATTTCAGAGACTTAACACTTCTTAGCTGTGTAATCCTAGACAAGTCACTTAACCCCAATTGGCTCAACAAAACAACAACAACAAAAAAAACCCAACCAAAAAAACCAAAAAACCAAAAAAACAAAAACAAAACATATGCATGAATAATTTTTCAACATTAACCCTTACAAAACCTTGTATCCCAAGTTTTCCCCTCCTTCCCCCCACCCTCTCTCTTAGAAGGCAAGTAATTCAATATATGTTATGTTTGTTTTGTTGATTTTACAGATCTAACAGTGGTGGAGAAAATATTAATAAAGATCAAAGTTTGATCTTAAAAGTGTGTTGTACATACATTTTGTGGGGGAGAGACAGTTGTTAAATACTTACCAGGACGCTCCTGAAAATAGGGCAACTGGAATGAAAAAAATAATTTTATGGTGATTTCACTTTTACTTAAAGTAAGGGAGAGCCCACTGAGGTAGCTCATTCTATTTGGGAGTAAGAATTATTAGGAATTTTTTCCTTACCTCAGGCCTAAATCTACTTCTTTCTATCTTCTCTCTATTGCTCCTAGTTCTGCTCTCTGGAGTCTAGTAGAATGGATCTCATCCCTCTTCTGTTGACAACTCTTCAAATAGTTGAAGAAAACAGATGATCTCTCCCTCAAGTTTCCTCTTCACTGAGGTAACATGAGGCACATCTTCCCTTGGTGCCAACAGGGCTCTCAAGGCAACTAAAATATGTCAGGGTAGCGTCTGAAAAATTCATATCAAATATACATGACTTGTGGAGTATGCTTTAAAACACTCTGGTGATTTTACTTGTCCTCATTTGTCATTTAGATTACGTTCCCTCATTTGGCTCTATCCCTCCCTCCCTCTTAAGACCTGGCACTGATGAATTCTTTCTGATCCTAGCTGGTATTCAATTAAGTCATGAAACCAAACTCAATCGAACACAGAAGCCTGTGCGGGCAACATCTCTCTCACTGGAGGAAACTTTTGCTTCCTTCAGTACAATTTAAATTGCTACTGGATTATAAAGCATCAAAGTGATCTTACATCAATAACTCACAGTTCCAATGATGAAGCAAGATGTTAAAGCCAGATCAGATAGTTTTTCTTAAGATAGCAAGTATCATCAGTGACCAGCATTTTCTCTGGGAATGTCATGTGGCCATTAGAAAGTGCTTCCCAGTAGGAATTTGTTAAGATTAAAGTGGATTGAATTTAACTTTACAAGCATTTATTTTGTGTCTGATATATGCCAGGAAATGTGATAGGTCATGAGAATGAAACAGAAACAGAGATTGCATGAATATACAATTCACGATCAATACAATGATGTAATCTCTGGAAACCTAGAGGTCATTTAGTCCCACCCATATTTGTGTAGTAGGGAATCCCTCATTAACTGTGGGTTCCAGAGCTATTGAAATTCTTCTTAGATTTCAGAAATTCAAATCTGTGATTCTCAAGGTTTTTCATTCACAGAGAATACAAAATTTGAAATCAGCAGAGCTCTCTCGATGCAAATCTAGTCATGGCCATCTCCATAGTCTCAGGCCAGTCTTAATTTCTCATCTTTAAAATGAGGGAGGTGGAGATGGCCTCTAACTGCCCCCTTGGGGCTCTTAATCTTTGATGTTTCTGAGGATAGAACTGTACAAATGTCAACTATTGTCATTCTTATTTTTTCAAATACTTAAGAATTTCCTGGATCTGCCCCCCTTAAGATCTGGATTCAAACTCTAGTTTTGTGGTTACTAACTGAAAGACCTCGTACAAGTGATGGAGTCTCCCTGCTCCTCGGTTAGGAGATTGGACTCAATGATCTTGAAGGACCCTGCTACTTCTAAATCTATGATCTCACTCCAAATGCCAGACCTGTGAATGGGACATCTTATTTTCCTGAAATAAAGACTTTCAAGATCTCTGAATAGAAATACAAAGTGACATACACAGAATATTTCCAAAGCTGGTTGAAGGTTACAGTATCCACATCTTTGAAATGGCTATGAATGAGTTCACAATCTATGAACAGTCTGTGCTGTTTTATCTATTGGCTGCACACAATAATAAAGTAACACTGTATCTATGCAATGAAGTTTCAACCATGCCTCTGGTTATAGACAAGAGTATCTGGGACACATCTTCTATGGCTGAAAAGCCCTATACCTGGGATCTCTCTTCTGAGCTCCCAGTCACCTCCCATGGTCCGCAAGACATCTGGAGCGGGAGGTTCCATTCTCTCTTCTTAGACACCTTAACTGAAATATGTCCAAGGCAGAGAACATCATCTTTGTCTCTAAATCTGCTTCTCCTTTTGACTTCTATTTCCATTAGTAACAATAGCATCCTCTCATCTTGAATTATGGTTATCTTCTCTCTCCATGTGCCTTCATCACCAAAGAAAAAGGGAATGAACAGTTACTAAGAGAATCAAGAAAGGCAAATGAGTCAATCCTTGCCCTACTGTCTTCCCTTGTACACCCTCTATCAAATTGCCTATCTTCTCACCCAGAGGGGAAGGTGGGAGGGACAGAATCTGGAACTCAGAATATTAAAAAAAAAAAATGAAAGTTAATATTTAACCTATATTGGATTACTTGTTATCTAGGGGAGAGGAGGGGAGGAGGGAAGGATAAAAATTTGGAACACAAGATTTTGCAAGGGTGAATGTTAAAAACTATAAAATAAAACAACAACAAACAACAAACAACAAACAACAATAATACAACAGTTTGGGTGGAATGTAGTCTACAAAAGGCTGGGGCAACACTTTGAGGATCCTAGCAAGTCAAGGAGTTTGTAGTTAATCTTTGAGGCAATAGGGAGCTACTGAAGATTCTTGAGAAGGGGACTACATGGTCAAATCTATGCTTTAGAAATATCAATTTGGCAAGCATATATAGGATTTGGAGGTGGAAAAAGAGACTGGAAGGAAATTTGTTTAGAAATATGATTTTAAAATGTTTGTGGCAGCCCTTTTTGTAGTGGTAAGAAACTGGAATCTGAGTGGAAACCCATCAATTGGAGAATGGATGAATAAGTTATGGTGTATGAATATTATGGAATACATGTTAAATCCTATATATATTTAGGATTTAACATCTATTTTAACATCTATTGGACTACCTGCCAGCTAGGGGAGGGGGTAGAGGGAAGGAGGGGAAAACTTGGAACAAAAAGTTTTTCAAGGGTCAATGTTGAAAAATTACCCATGTATATGTTTTGTAAATAAAAAATTTTAATAAAAAGAAAAAAGAAAAAAAAAGAGTTTCTGGAGTTTCTGGAGATGACAGCACATTACAGAATATGTTTGTAATAATACAAGCAAGAGGACTTGGGGAGAAACTGAAATAGAGTTCTGGCTATGAGAGTGGAGAGAAGAAAATAGATACTTGAAATATTGTAGAGTTAAGGTGAACAAAACATGGTAGATGACTGATCATGGGGAAGAGTAAGTGAAAGGTGAGAGTATAGTGGATCACTGAAGAATTTGTAAAAGTGGATGATTAGAAAGATGGTGGTGACCATATTAAAAAAAAACAGTAGTTTGAAAAGAAAAGTAGGTTTAGGATGAAAATGAATGAGTTCCATTTTTGACATATCCAATCAGTTATGAAATCCAGCAGATTCTACTCTGGCAAGATATTCATCATTTCCCCATACTTGTATGTTTGCTCATGCTATTTCCTATGCCAAAGAAATCCTCTTTCCTCCAATTTATTTGTTGAATTCCATTCCAGAGGAAGAAATTTAAGGGAATTAAGAGAGGTTTTCCTAAATAAAACCATCAACATCCTTTCAGTTACCCAGGTTTGCCAACTCACATTGTCCTCTCCCTCCCTCCCTTTTCTATTCCTACATGGCTACTCCGCTGCCAATGCTTGTTCATTCTCCCTCATATTTTATGTGGGGCATATGGAGGTCACACTTTCTAAACTCCTTTTTCTCCCCTATTGTTTATCTCACATCACCTTTTGCCCCTTTCTCTTCCTTTATACCTGTATCATATGATGAAGTGGACTTACTCCTCAAGAAGCTAACTCTTCTCCTTGTTCAAGCAATCCCATTCCATCCCATCTTCTCCAATGTATTGTCCTTTCTGTCACTGTTCCTCTCATTTATTTTCAATCTCTCCCTGTCTATTCACTCATATTCTATTTACTAGAAATATACTCATGTCTTCCCTGCCTTGGAAAAATAATCATCCTTTGTCTCTTCTGCCTGTTGCAGCTAAATTTCTCAAAAAGGCAGTCTATAATACATATCTCTACTTCTCTCTTCTTAACCCTTTTCACTCTGGCTTCTGTCTTATTCCACCAAAAATGATCTCTCCAAAGTTACTAACAATCTCTTAGTTGCCAAAAGTAATGGACTTTTCTCAATCCTAATTCTCCTTGACTTCTCTGCAGACTTTGATAATGCTAATCACTCTCTCTTTCTTGATACTCTCTTCTCTGTAGCTTCTTGGTTCATTACTTTCTTCTGGTCCTCCTCTTACCTATATGACCAATTCTTCTCTGTCATATTTACCAAACATACTTATCCTGCTCCAGGTTCTCTGTTGGCCTCTAATCTCCAACTGTCTTTCAGACATCTTAACATGTCCAAGAATTCATTATCTTCCCCCAAAATGCTTCCCTTTTTCTACTTTTCTTATTATGTAGAGGGCAACATCCTCTCAGGCTTCCAATTTACTCCCAACTTTTATGGGGGGAAATGGAGTCCATTTTCTATAAAGTCCTTTTTCTTCCTATCTCTCCTTCCTATCTCTTAACCACCATATTCAATCTGTTGCTAAAACCTGTTATTTTCAGCTTTAGAACAACTCTAAAATATGGCTGCTTCCCTCCTCTGACATTGCTGCTACACCAGTGCAGGCCCTCACCATGTCACATCTTGACTATTGAATGCTATAAAAATAAAACCTCTCTTCCTCAAGTCTTTTCTTACTCCAATATATGCACCATTCAGTCACTAAAGTGATTTTTTTCTAAAGCATAGGTCTCATCATGTCACCCTTAATTAATTCCAGTAGCTTCCTATTGTTTTGAGAAACAAATAAATACTCTATTTGGCATTCAAAGCCCTTTATAACTTAGACTCCTCCTTTCCACTCTTATTAAACCTTTCTCCCCAATACATACTCTTCAATCCAGTCTCATTGGTCTCCTGGACATTCTACAAATAAGACACTACATCTCTCAGCTCCAGAAAGTTTTTCTGGTTGTCCCTCATATGTGGAATGCTGGCCTCCACTCAGACTACTGACCTCTCTGGTCTGTTAAGTTCTGTTTGGGACAAGAAGACCTACCTAATTTGACTACTTGGAGATCACTCATAGAAAGCAGAATTATTTATTAGAATCTCAAGAAGCAGACCCCATCCTGGTCTGCAAGCCAAATTTCACAGCAGGATAGGGCCAGAGCCTTAAAAATGTTTACAGCTTTTATACATTTTAGACAAAGAACCTCCAAAATCCTGCTCTCTATATGTTGTGACTGGTCACATAAGTCTACTGTTTGCCTAGTTGGTCAGTGGAATTTAGTAGAAAAGGTGATATTCAGCTTCTTCTACCCCATTGGACAATGGAATGTAGTCCAGGCCTTACCTAAAATCACATGACTAGGGCCTATAGGCTTGATCTACTTTAGCTAATAGTCTCTGATCAATATATATGCTTAATCTGTAAATTCTTCACCTTTTTCCCACACAGTTCCAACTAAAATCTTGCCTTCTACAGGAAGCCTTCTCCAATCTCTCTTGATTCCAATGCCTTCTTTCTGTTAATTATTTCCTATTTATCTTGGATATAGCTTCCCTTGTATATATTTGTTTGTATGTTGTTTTCCCCATTGGATTGTAAACTTCTTGAGGGCAGGGACATCTTTGAATCCTCAGTACTTGGCAGTGTTTGGCCACAGTGAGTGCTTAATAAATCTTTACTGATTGATTGATTTTACTTCTACAAGATCTCTTCTATCCATTACTCTCTTTTCAGTCCTAAAATCAGCATCCTAGTTCATTCTTTTATTATCTGTTGCTGGTACTATTATAAGTAACCTCTAAACCAGACTATTAGTTTCTAGCTTTCTCCCTTTCCAATGAATCATGCACCTGCCAATGTATTACAAACAGCCTCATGAATGGAAATCAAAATAGTCATTCAAAGGCAGATGTTCAGATATACAGCTTGAAAAAAGCAAAAAGAGTTTTGGAAACCAGAGGTTAATTGAGATCAATGACTCCAACTGCTGTCTGAGCACTTCTACTTAACATCTATAAGAATTTTAATTTTCTTACAGATTTATAACTCTACTTTCAGTACAGATTGTAACTTCACTGGGATCATTTTCATGCAGGCTTGAAGGGGCTAGAAGTATCTCTTCAATAGCAGACAAAAAATAATAATGATGATGATGATCAGGATAAGGATGAGGATAATGATGAATAATAGTAATAATAGCTAGCCTTTATATGATGCTTTAGGGAGAGGTAGGTAGTGCAACAAATAGAGTACTGGGCCTAGAATCAGGAAGACTTATCTTCCTGAGTTCAAATCTGGTCTCAGACAATTACTAGCTATGTGACTTCAGGTAAGTCACTTAATCCTGTTTGCCTCAGTTTTCTCATCTGTAAAGTGAGCTGGAGAAGGAAATGGCAAATGTCTCCAGTATCTTTACCAAGAAAATCCCATATGGGGTCATGAAAAATTGGACATGACTAAAATGACTGAAGAACAATGACATAAAGTTTGCAAAATGTTTTAAATATTTACAATTGTTTCTCACAGGAACTCCTGACAGGTTCTATTGCCATTTTACAAATGAGGGAAACTGATGCCAAGAGAAATTAAGTGATTTGCTTAGGGATACACAAAGTAAGTATCTAAGACAAGATTTTATTCCAAGACCAGCTTTATATTTACTGTGCAGCCCCCCCTTTTGGGGGCAGAAACTATTAGGAAGTGTTTCCTTTCCTCAAGCTTAAACCTACTCTTTGTAACTTCTCTCTATAGCAACTAGTTCTGCTCTTTTTCTGACTTCTGACCTTGAAGTGACCATTGCAGAAAAGTTGTGGTCATACTGAGAAGTACAATGGAGAGAGCCCGTGGGGACTGATTGACAAACAGGACAGAGCCCTTCTGAGACTCCATTCTGAGTCATCATAGCAATGGTCATCTTTCCTGGTCATCTAAGTAATGGCTATTTCTCATCTGGTAAATATGAGCAGAAGATAGTGGAGACCAAGACTGGAACAGAAGAGTTATTCAGAATTAGGTGAAATGGAGTCAGGCTGAGTTTGTAGAAAAAAAATTTAGACAGGTTTATCAGATGTGATTTGCTCAGTTCTCAGAGCAAGAGAAGCTTCTTTTCATTATCTTTGTCACTCATTCAATTCCTGTTTCCCTTTTAGCTTGGACAGGAGGCAAAAAGAGAAAGAACTGGAAGGGAAGATATTTGTCTCCTCCCAGGTTAAAACCCAAAGAGTTAGCATTTGAATTAGAGAAAGTCCATTTATTTAACTGCTTATCCTCATTTTTATGCTATTGGAAATGAATTCATTAAAAACCTAGATGACAAAGGGATGGGGAAAAAATAGGTGCATTAGTGTACTACTGATGGAACTGTGAACTGATCCAACCATTATGGAGAATAATTGGAACTATGCCCAAAGAGCTATAAAATTATGCATATCTTTTGACCCAACAATATTACTTCTATGTTTATATCTCAAAGAGAACAAAGAAAAGGGGGAAAGACCTATTCTACAAAAATATTGATAGCCCTGCTTTTTGTGGCAGCAAAGAAATGGAAATTGAGCAGATGCCCATCAAGTGACAAATGGCTAACAACTTATGGTATATGATTGTGATAGAATACTTTTGTGCTATAAGAAATGATGGACAGGATGATTTTGTTATCCGCAGTTTCTTTTAATTGTTCTGTCTCAGTTTCCCTGAATTGTTCTGCCTCAGTCCTTCTGGTTGCAACCCCATTTCCTGACCATTAGGACTAATATAAATTAGGGCTGGGAGGCCTGACCATTAGCATTCCATAGAGCTATAAAATGCAGATGGTTAATCTCAGATCTGGGGGCATAACCCTATCTCAGACTCAGTGACTCTTAGTCTCTCCAATTTATCACAATTTATGATCTTTCCTTATTCCCAACCTGTCAGAACCAAATTTATGGTCCATTCCTGGAAGTTCCAGCTTACCAGTGTTCACCCCCACCCTGCTTTGTTCCTCTGATTGCTGGAGCCCTATAAGAATCCCTGGAATCCATCACTCACTGTTGGATGCTTTGAGACAAGAGTCCAATTCAGCCATTGGGGGTAACATGGTCCCTGTTTTGCCCCTACTCCAATCTCTCCCTCTAAATAAAACATTAAAAACTTTCTAATCTCTATCTTGCCTCAGTTTCTCTGGCTTACAGTTTCAGAAAAATCTCAGAAGGATTGTATGAACTGATGCAAAGTTAAGTGAGCTGTACATTGTAATAGCAATGTTGCAATGATAATTAGCTGTGGAAGACTTGGTTATTCATATCAATACAACGATCTAAGAAAATGCCAAAGAGTTCATGAAGAAAAATGCTACATAAAATAAATAATAAAATAAAATGATGGCACTGGGGGGGAGGGAAGAAAAATACTGAATGCAGATTGAAGTTTACTTTTTTTTTGTTCCACTTTATATTTCTTGCTTTTAAAAAAAATTATTTTGCAACATGATTAATCCTGGAAATGTGTTTATGTGAGAAAAAAAACTCAGATGATCATCTAATATAAATATGTTTGACTATGAATTTGTCAGTGAATAAGACTGAAGGAGAGGAGGTCAAACCCAAGGAAGACAGGAAGAGATTTTTTTTCTCAGTACAGAATTCAGGTGGGACAGAACCAGTGAGAGTATTTATTATTCTTAGTATTTTTCCAGAGTTCATATTCAGATCACATTGGGATATCAACTCCTAGTAAGAACAATAAACTTGTGTGTGTGTGTGTGTGTATATATAATATATACACATATAACAATCATATTGAAAATTGATAAATGTACTTCAATATAATTTGTTTCTTATATAGTAATTCTGAGTGTTTTATTTTGTGCATTTAAAAACATTGTTCTGAAATGGAATTCATAATTCTGTGCATTACACACACACACACACACAGAAAGAGAAAGAAAGAGAGTTAAGAAATCTTACTTTAAAGTTTCTCCTTTTTTGACCCAGAGAAATAGAAATATAAGAAAATGAACCCATAAGCCAGGGAGAAATTGATGAACTTGCTACCTAAAGGTATTTTGGTACTGACATGGCTACATCAGCTATGGCTATTGCAAGTCTGTTTTGTTATTGATGTCTCTAGATAAACACACTAAGTATCCCAGAGAAACATCAAATAACAGAATGTTAAAATTTGAAAAGAACTTAAAGATCCCTGAGATTAATTCTCTCATTTTTATAATCCTAGCTTCATTTTAGCCTGTGTTTCTATAACTATCTAATCTTAGAAAGCCTAGGTTTTAATACTCTCAGATATTTCCAAGTTGGGTGACCCTGTACAAGTCATTTAAACTTCCTCATCACTGTATAGTATGGTAAAGAGAGCTACTTTTCCACCATCAACACCAGTCCCATAGATGTACAGGTGTACCTTATTTTATTGTACTCCATCTTGCAGATACTGAGTTTATTACAAATTGAAGGTTTGTGGCAATCCTCCATGGAGCAAGTCTATTGGTGCTATTTTTCCAATAGCATGAGTTCACATCATGTCTGTGTGTCATTTTTTTGCAATTCTCACAGTATTTCAAACTTTTCCATTATTATCATATCTGTTATGATGATCTTTGATGTTAATTGTTCTGGATTTCACAAACCATGCCCATATAAGATGATACACTTAATGGATAAATGTGTTATTCTTACTGCTCCACTAACATGACTTTTCCCAATTTCTATCCCACTTCCTATTTCTTGAGACACAACAATATTAAATTAGACCAGTGGCTACAGTGGCCTTCTAAGTGTTCAAGTGAAAGAGTCAAACCATGCAGCAAACTTCATTTTTATGATATTTTAAGAAATTGCCACATCCAACCCAGCCTTTAGCAGCCACCATTCTATTAGCTAGTAACCAGTGACATTGAGATAAGACCCTCTACCAGCAAAAACTCTCTGAAGGCTCAGATGATAGTTAGCATTTTTTAGAAATAAAGTATTTTGGAGGCAGAGCCAAAATGGAAGAGTAAAGGCAGGAACTACCCAACCTCTTCCTCAAACTGCTCCAAATTTCTTTAAACAATGACTTTAAATTTTAGAGCATTAGAACACCTAAAAAGATGGAGTAGAATATTTTCCAGCCAAAGGCAACTTAGAAGCTCGGCAGAAAAAGTTTGTGAGACCAGAAAAGTTTGGGGGAGTCCAGTGTGCAGTTTTGGGGCAGCCACAGGCACAGCCCCTGACCCAGACCCAGCCCCAGCTCAGGCCTGACCTCTCAATCAGCATCAGTACTGGAGGCTTCTGGACCTCTCAACCCAGGGACACCAGGGAGGACCCAGAAGATCAGTGAAGAGGATCTGTGGCAACAGGTGGGAGTCTGATCTGCAGTCCCAGCACAATCTCAGTCATCAGAGCCCTAGCCCAGGTCAACGCACTAGATCTTATAACTACAGTGGGGCTTGTGGTCAGATTCCTAGAAGAATTTCTGAAAATAGCTGTGCCAAATCCCTGAAGCTTGGGACAGTACACCCTCCATGCTGGAATACAACCCTACTTTAACAAAGATTTAAAAGCAGAGTAATAGTCTAGGAAAATGAGCAGGGAAAAAAAAAATTAGTTTCTGACCACTGAAAGTTACTATAGTGACAGGGAAGATTAAAACACACACTTAGAAGATGATAACAAAATCAAAGCTCCTACATCCAAAGGTGTTCCAAAAAAATAAGAATTGGGCTCAGGCTATGGAAGAGCTCAAAAGGGACTTTGAAATTCAAGTAAGAAAGATGGAAGAAAAATCAGGAAAAGAATTGAAAGAGGTGCAAAAGAAATTACAAAAAACTAATGAGGAAAAGAATACCTTAAAAAGCAAAATTGGCTAATTGGGAAAGGAAATACAAAAGCTCACTGAGGAAAATAATTCCTTAAAAAATAGAATTGAGCAAATAGAAGCCAATGACTTAATGAGAAATAAAATACAATAAAGTAAAACAAAAAATGGAAAAAAATAGGAAAAAAATAAAATATTTCATGGGAAAAACAACTGACTTGGAAAATAGATCCAGGAGAGATAATTTAAAAATTATCAGTCTACCTGAAAGTCATTTAAAAAAACAAAACAAAACAAAACAAAACAAAAAAAACATGGACATCATCTTTCAGAAAATTATTAAGGAAAGCTATTTTGATATTTTAGAACCAGAGGGTAAAATAGAAATTGAAAGAATCCACCAATTACTTTCGGAAAGAGATCCCAAAATGAAAATTCCCAGGAATATTATACCCAAATTCTGGAACTCTCAGGTCAAGGAGAAAATATTGCAAGTTTCCAGAAAGAAACAATTCAAATGTATGAAGTCGCAGTGAGGATAACACAAGATCTATCATAACATTTAGATTTAGATTTAATGAAATTCTATATTAAAGGACTAGACAAGAATCACCTACCCTAGCAAAACTGAGTATAATCCTTCAGAGAAAAAAAATGGTCATTTTCAAGTACTTGTGATGAAAAGACCAGAACTGAATGGAAAATTTGGTTTTCTAATATAGAACTCTAGAAAAGCATGAAGAGGTAATCAGGAAAGTGATATCATGAGGGACTTAATAAGATTTATCTGTTTACATTCCTACATGGAAGGATGATACTTGTAACTCATTAGAATATTCTCATTATTAAGGCAGTTGGAAGGAGTTTAGATAGAGGGTACAGGTGTGAGTTGAAAATGAAGGGACATCTTTTTTTTTTTTTTTAATGATGAAATTAAGGAGTGAGAGAGCAATGTACTGGGAGAAAGGGAAAGGGAGAAGTGGAATAGTGCAAATTATCTGTCATTAAATAAAAGGCAAGAAAAAGATTTTACAATGGAGGACAAGAGCGTAAGGAGAGGGTGAGTGAGTGAATCTTACTCATCAGAATTACCTAAAATAGAAAATAATATTCATACTCATTAAGAGTATAGAAATCTATCTTACCCTGTAGGAAAATAGGAGGAGAAAAGGATATGGGAAGGGGGGAGGGTGATAAAAGAGAGGGCATATTGGGGGAAGGAGGGCTCAGTAGCAAAACACTTGAGGAGGGACAGGGCAAAAGGAGAGAGAGAATAAATGGGGGTGAGAATACAATTAGCAATAGTAATTATAAAAAAAAAATTAAAGAAAGGTTCTCTGATAAGGCCTCATTGCTCAAACACAAAGAGAACTGAGTCAAATTTACTAAAAAAAAAAAAAAAAAAAGCCATGCCCCAATTGATAAATGACCAAAAGATATGATCTGTGCTGAAAGGGCTGCAAATTCATGCATATCCTTTGACAGACAACACTGTTAGACATGAATACTAAAAGAGATTTGGAAAAAACAAGGGGAAAAAAAGTAAAATGACTTATATGTACAAAAATATTCATAGCAGCTCTTTTTTCAGGACAAAAAAATTTAGAAATTGAGGGGATGTCTATCAATTGGGGAATGGTTCAATAAACTATGGTATGTGTTTGTGATGGAATATTATTGTTTTCTGGGAAATGATGAACAGGATGTTCTCAGAAGAAAAAAAAAAAACAACCTGAAAAATCCTCCATGAACAAAGTAAAATATACTGTATACAAAGTAATAGCAATGTTCTGAGATGACCATCTGTAAATGACTTTGTTATTCTCAGTAGTACAATTATCTACAAATATTCTGAAGGATTTATAATGAAAAATCCTATTCATACCTAAAGAAGTCACTGATTGTGTCTGAATAGAGACTGAAGTATTCTCTGTCTCTTTATTTTTCTCTTTCTTTTTAACTTAGTTTTTCTTGAGGGTTTTTATTTTCATGAGAAAATATATGTTTTCTTTCACAATTTGGCTTTTATGGAAATGTTTTGCATAACTTCACATGTGGGTGGGGATAAGGGAGAGAACCTAGAATTCAAAAATCTAAAAAAAAAATTGTTTTGAATGTAACTGGGGAAAACATTATATAAATTAATTAATTTTAAAAAGAAATAAAGTATTTTTTGTTTAAGCTATGTACATTGGGTATTTTAGACATAATACCATTGCACTCTTAAAGGACTACAGTATAGTGTAAACATAACTTTTATATGTGCTGGGGAAAACAAAAAATACATGTCATTTGCTTTATTGCAATATTTGTTTAATTGTGATGATCTGGAACAAAAGTGGCAATGTCTCTGAGGTATGCTGTACTCAGAAAAGGTGTTAATGTGGAAAATGAATCCAGTTTTTTGTCTGAGCACAATTATCCCTTTATGAAGTGTGAAGTAGTTTCATGATTTCTCTGATACCTAGAATCTCCTCCATATTTGGAATTCTCTCCCTGTTTATCTCTACTTCTTAAAAATCTTGACTTCTTTTGTTGTTGTTAATATCTCAAGAGTTTTTATGTAATTCTGTTTTCCAAGTTTGTACTTCCTTTTATTTAAATAAGAGTTTTTTTATCTTATTTCTGATCCCTGAGATCTTTTGTTCTTATCATAATTCTTTTAGCTAAGTTCCTGTTGCCTTTTAATTTAGGTTATTGCCATATTTTTTCTGCTTTATATGATGTGTGTATCTAATATTAAATAAAAATATTCAAGTACCATACCTAATACTGTTTCTTCTGGCATTCTGTCTCCTGGGCTTGTATATTTTCTTTTAGTCATTTGAGGGTGTTCTTATTCCTGTCATTTGAGACTTGTTTATCTTTGTTGTGATGTAATCAAATCTTCTCTGAGACCTAACATAGAATGTTTCTTTCCCATCTTCTACCCTTCCTTACTTAATGGTATTTTATTTTTTCCAATTACATATAAAGATAGTTTTTAACATTCACCTTTTATAAGATTTTGAGTTCAAAATTTTCCCCCTTCCTCTTCTTTTTTTCCTTCCCCAAGACAGTGAGCAATTTGTTATAGTTTATACATGTGCAATCATATTAATCATGTTTCCACATTAGTCACATTATAAAAGAAGAATTGGAACAAAAGGAAAAAAATCATGAAAAGGAAAAAAAAAAAGGTGAAACTGATATGCTTCAATCTTCATTCAGACTCCATAGATTTTCTCTGGGTGTGATCAGCATTTTCCATCATGAGTCTACTGGAATTGTTTTGGATTATTGTATTGCTGAGAAGAGCTAAGTCTATCAAAGTTGTTTATAGCACAATGTTCTTGTTACCGTGTAGACCATTCTTCTGGAAATCTTAACTTCTTTTAAGGCTTAAATGTTCAAATACCATCTTCTGGTACTTTCCCAGGAGCTTTTCCCAATCTCCCCGCCTCCCCCAGCTCCTGATATCTTCCCCTTTACAGTTCCCTTGTATCAACTCTGTATATATTTATATATACTGATTTATGTGCATATTGCTTTTTTTCATTGTAATTCATTACAAATTTAACTCCTGGGGTGGGAAGGACAGGATTATTTCCTCTCTTTTGGGAGGCATTATCATCCCTAAGCCTGGCACACAGTAAGAGCTTAATAAATGTTCCTTAACCTATTGCCTTCAAAGCGCTCAAATGTTAATAAAAGTAGAAAATGTTAATAATCACCATTCAAAAATAATTCTTAACCTCCATATTCAGAGAAATAGATTAAAACAAATTTGAAACATTACTGCTCACACCCAGAAAATTGGCAAAAATAACAAAAAGAAACTAAATTCATCAAGACTAGCAGTGTGGGCTGATGAAATTGAAAGCTTGTGCAATGGATTTGGAAACTAGCCTGGCAATCTACAGTAAAGGTTATGAAAATAATAGTAGCCTTTGATCCAATCATTCCACTGTTGGGAATATATTTTGAGAATGTTCAGATATTATTATAGCAAGTTTCAGTGAGTACAGATCACTGGAAATAATATAAATGTGGAGAGTGGCTAAAAAAATTGTGTTACATTTTAATGTAATAGAATGTTATATACTACAATTAAGATTGATGAATCTAAGTCCAGTTCTTTTTGTACAGCAAAATAACTGTTTGGACATGTATACATATATTGTATTTAACTTATACTTTAGCATATTTAACATGTATTGGTCAACCTGCCATCTGGGGGAAGGGGTGGAGGGAAGGAGGGGAAAAGTTGGAACAAAAGGTTTTGCAATTATCAATGCTGAAAAATTACCTAAGCACAACATTTTTGTAAATTAATAAATAAATTAATTAATTAAAAAAAAGATTGATGAGTCTGAGAAATAAGCAAAATCTGGAAAAGCCTTTATGAAATAATTCCAGGAGGGGGAAAACAGAAATAAAACAACACATATTTCATTGGACCTGAAAATTTAGTGATTGAGAATGAGATGAGAAATATTCTTCAACTAATATAGGGCTGGACCTTCCCTGTTATTTATAGTTTTAATTACCTAGGGTGATTAAATGACTTGCACCAGTATGTGTGAGGGCTAATACTAGAGGCCAGATCTTCCAGGTTCCAAAGGCAGCCTGGTTTCTGTTAAGTGATTTATTAGGTGCCAGGAGCTCTGTTAAGCACTGGGGATGAGTGAAGAGTGAAGGGTAAACATGGAAAACTCCTCCTAGATCCTTCATTTAAAGATGGTACCCAGGACAACCACCTGTCATCATGTTTCATCCAGTTGTTCTTTTAAATTTTACTATGGCCTCCAGAAACCCATCATCCAACAAGATTACACCAACTCTGAAACTCTCTCCCTTTGAATGGAGATGATGGTGAAGAAAGTTTCATTTCTCTGGCTACAGGACTTCATCTAGACCTTACCCCTTCATCTTTTTCTTTTTTTTCCCCTTCACCTTAAAAAAAAAAAAAAAAAAAGTACAGCTGCCTTCTCTCATTAGATCGTGAGCTCCTTGAGAATTGACTTTTTGCCTTTCTTTGTATCCTTTTGCCTTTTTGTATTTAGCATGGAATCTGGCACATAGTAGACACTTAAATATTTCCTGATTGGTTGCAAAGAAATGCAAAAGACAATTCCAGATCTCCAGGAAGTCACACAGTCTAATGGACTTGCCTGATCTCTCACAAGGACGGCAGAAATGTAAAAGCCTTGGGAATGAATGAGCAAAGAATTCTAATGGAGACTTAGAAGGCACTAAAAAGTTATAATGCTATGCATTAAAATTCATGCATTTTAAATACAAATGCTTATAAAACACATTTAATTGGTCATATAAATATTTTATCATATGTTTTTTTAAAAGTCAACAGCTGTCCCATAGAGAACACCAGGGTTAGCTGCCGCCAGGATTGTCCCAAATATTCAAATGTATCTATGATCACCTTTATTCGGGTTTTCCTTCCAAGGATGCATATTCCCACCCAATCAAGCCTCTCCATCTTATGCAGCTCTGATCTGTGCCTTCTTTCAATCCTTTCTAGTGGGTTCTACTCACAGTACTGGGGTCTTCCATGCTTTCTCTTGATATTTCAATAAGACCAGTAGAGTGCATAGGCATTTCATCACTAATCTCGCTCTAATCACATGGCCAGTTCTGCTCCTTATTAAATCATATATTCTTTTAATAATATACTTTGTGGGGCAGCTAGGTGGCGCAGTGGATAGAGCATCGCCCCGAATTCAGGAGGACTGGAGTTCAAATCTGGTCTCAGACACTTAACACTTCCTAGTTGTGTGATCCTGGGCAAGTCACTTAACCTCAGCCTCAGGGGGAAAAAAATAATATCCTTTGGGAAACAATAAACTGGGGGAGGGGAAAATTTCACATTCTGATAAAAGCTTCATTTCTAAAATAGAAATATTGAAATTTTCTCATAGAAAATTGTCTCAAATTTATAAGAATTCAAGCCATTCTCTAATTGATAAATAGTCAAAGGATATAAACAATTTTCAAATGAAGAAATTGAAACTGTTTGTAATCATATGAAAAGGTGCTGATACATTGTTGGTGGAGTTGTAAACTGATTCCTATTGTGAAGAGCAATTTAAAACTATGCTCAAAGGGCTATCAAACTGCGCATGCCTTTGATCCAGCAGTGTCTCTACTGGTTCTGTGACCCAAAGAGATCATAAAGAAGGAAAAGGGACCTGTATGTGCAAAAATGTTTGTGACAGCCTTTTTTTGTAGTGGCAAGACATTGGAAACTGAGTGGATGTCCATCAATTAGAGAATGGCTGAATAAGCTAAGGTATGATATATGAATGTTATGGAATATTATTGTTCTGTAAGAAATGACCAGCAGGATGAATACAGAGAGGCCTGGAGAGACTTACATGAACTGATGCTGAGTAAAGTGAGTAGAACCAGGAGAATATCAACAGCAAGATTATACAATGATCAAATCTGATGGACGTGGCTCTTTTCAGCAGTCAGGTGTTTCAGGCCAGTTCCAATGGTCTTGTGATGAAGAGAGCCATCTGCACCCAGAGAGAGGACTGCAGGGACTGAGTATGGATCACAACATAGTATTTTTACTCTTTTTATTGTTGTTTGCTTGTGTTTTGTTTTCTTTTTTTCATTTTTTCCCTTTTTGAGGTGATTTTCTTGTACAGCATGATTGTGGAAATACATATAGAAGAATTGTACATGTTTAACACATATTGGATTACTTGTCTGAGGGAGGGGGTGGTGGGAAGGCAGGGAAAAAATTTGGAACACAAGGTTTTGCAAGGGTGAATGTTGAAAATGTTCTATGGGTATGTTTAGATAATAAAAAGCTTTAATTAAATTTAATTAATTAAAAATATTCCTTATTCCAGCTCTTTTTAATAGTTCTGTATTTGCTAGGTATCATGGTCTGATCATACCCATCAAGTGCTTCTACATTGCCTTCTCTGTGTGATAATCATTTTAAAAAATAAATTTTTAATTTTTAAAAATTACCAAGTATTTATTTCTTTTCTTCCCCCATCTCTCACCCACTGAAAGATAAAGGAAAAAGAAGAAATATAGAAACTTTGTATCATATAAGTATAGTTGAACAAAACAAATTCCCATGTTATCTGTGTCCAAAAATGTGTTTTTCATTCTGCTAGACTCTTCTTATCGTCCATCATTTTTCTGTTATGAAATGGTCATTTTTCTTCATCAGTCCTTTGAAATCATGATTGATCACTCTTTGGAGGAAGGGAGCATTCTATCACTCCCAGCCATTCAATAGCACGAGTTCAATATTGGTATTAAAAAATGCTTTGGGGGAACATTTAGGGTCATTCTTTTTTTTTTTTTTTTTAATTTCTTAAAAGAAAGCCAGCCCCATTTCCTCCTCTTGTTTAGTTCTAGGTCCACATCTTTGTCCCTTTAATGAGGTTGGGGTAGTAAGTCCTAGTGTGTGGGATGGGTGCTAGATCCCCTTTCCCAAATTAACTAATCAGAGACATCTTCAGTCACAAAGAGAAAGCATTTAGTTAGTCCCAGCAGGGACACACACCTGGAAGACACACCCACCATGTGCTAGTGGAACCTGACCAGCTTCCAGCTTGTCAGAGATTTAAAAAGCAAAAGACCCAAGCCTATTAATTGGATATTCTAAAAGGACATAACCATCCTTGACCAATGTTCTCTGACCTTTAGAGACCATGTGACTTCCCAAGGTCCTTCTTGGACCCAGAGTTCAAGACTTCATTATTTAGCTCTGGGAATAGGGATCATATGACTTAGTCTCAAACTGAGAAAACTTCATCCAATCAGGCCTGTTCACTAGTTTGAAGTAAACATGTGACAAATTCACAATGGTCATTCTCTCTGGCAAAAGACAGGTTTACTTAGGGGAATAGGTTACAGACAAATGAAGGGATACAATAGACCCTGGAATGGCAAATAAGAAAGAGTGGGAGAGCATATGAAAGACAAGTTCTCCAGGGGAACTGACAATTAACCAGGAGAAAGGAAATACTCCCTGAGGTGGGAGTAAGTCATTGAGTGGCAGGATAGATTTAGAGAGGAGTTTAGAGACTAACCAGAGTTAGCTAGATAGAAAGATACCATTAGGGAGAAGGCATTATAAGGAAGAAAAGAGTAATCTCATAGTTACTTCAGTCAGTGCTGAAAAGAACTTAGCAAAGAACTTCATCATGAGTAAATCCTGTATGGAGAATCCTCAGGGAATTCAGAGGGAGGATCAAAATGCCAGGTAGAATGCACCTGACAGACCAGGTATAAAAATATAAAATATGCTAATCAATATCTCAAACATTGTTTAAAGATGCACAGAGGTTGGGGAATAGATAATGGAGGCAGATAAAATGTTCCATTCTCACAATCACTCTATACAAATAGGATAGTCTGGGAGTTGGTTATATCTGATAATAGCCATCTGGCTTTCTTCCTGACAGGGGAAAAGATTAACTCCACATCACCCTGCAATATTATTCTACCAAACATGTACCGATGCATGATGATACAGGGTGAGAGAAAAGAGTAAATGCATGTTCTTTTGCATTCATACATATTGTAACCTCTAGCCCACATTGATTTAATGTATAAGGGTGTAGGAGACCAGTATGACCCTGGAATCATGGATGGGAATTGGCCCTACTCCATAAAAATAAATGAGGCATGCAGAAACTCCTTCCCTTCAACTCAGTAAAATCAAAGACATTTTGAAACAAATCTAGTTACTCTTTCACACAATATTCCAAGTCCCTATGATGAGGTTTAGAGTGGTCTAGATTCCTGGTGGTCCAGAGGTTAGTGGCTATAAGAGAGTTGTTAAGAATCCCCTTTAAATTGGCCACAGGTATTAGGAGTGAAAGAATTCCCACTTCCCGAATTATTAGTTGCAAAATGAAAGTTTATTATTAGATAGAAATCAGTTTACCCAGAGACTGACTTCTATAGTGGCAGATCTATTGGAAAATGGAATTTTGCACTGAGAATGCAGTTTCAGTGTACAGAAAGTCCTAGCAGCTCAGTGAGCTACAGAGGTCCATCTGCAAAGACATTAGTAGTTGATGGAAGCTTATTATATTGGGTGTTTTGGTGGGGGTTGGGAAGCCCAAGCAGATCAGAACCAGTGGGGGCTGGGCAGCCCAAGCAAGTCAGAATAGGGGCTGGGACAAGCCAGATCTCCTACTGGAATTCAAAGGGATGCTTTTTGACTAGGATTTGTAATTGAACCAAAGGCTCTGGCATCCTGGAAAGATAACTTGTCTGGGGAGGAGATGCCTCAGCCAGTAGGGGCTGGGAATTTGAAAAGGGATCACAGATCAATAGGAAATACAGTTTCTTAAAGGGACCACAACCCGCTTCACCTACAGCAACTTCGTATGGGAGGGATGGGGAGATAACTGCTTTTAGAAACTCCCAATCAGTTGGGAAGACTGAATCAAGATCTAGACAAAAAAACTCCCCACAGAGACTCTCCACCCAAGTTCAACAAACATGCCCCCAAATCTCCCCAGTTGACCTAGTTGATTCCCACCCACTCAGTACTTTCAACAGAAGAAATTCAGTCATTCTTTAAGTCTGGATCTGCCCTAGATCTGACCTCCTTAATCTCTCTCTAACTCATCGTATTCCCAATCGTATTCCCAGTCCCCCACTCCCTCCCACAATCATGTTATTTAAGGAGAGTCAACTCAGTTGGTAAAAAGCTGCAAATGAAAAAGCTGTTATTAAACATGAACTATATAGCTAATGAATTGGGGATGAAAATACAAAAGCAAAAGACAGTCTTTTATGCTAATATGCTAATAGGGAAAGACTACACACAGTTTAATGGTGACTTGGAAGCTCCTTCTGGATGTAAAAGTTGGAGGATGTTAAGTGCGGTCTTAGGATATTTTCTTCCAGGAACAAAGATAGAGCTTGGCTTTAGAGCAGTAGAAAGAAGAGAGGAGGTTACTGGAACCATGACTTTTGAGGTCTTGAAGTAGTAACTATTAAGCACAAGCCACTTTATGAGGTTTTTTTGCTGATGTATTACAGAGATAGTAACTGCCCTCAAAAAACATGTATTCTGAGTGGTGATACAAATAAGTAAGATAGAGAAAGGTTGTGATGAAGAAACAAAAAAAAAAAAAAAAAAAAAAAAAAAGAGAGAATCAGACAGAGAGAATATATTTAGCAATGACAATCATGTGAGCCCAGACTTAAAGGAAGAGAAAGATTATGCAAGGTACACCCTACCCCCTACTCTTACTTTTGAATTCTTTTTGTGTATGGTCTTTCCTCATTAGGATATAAGTAACTTTTGAGCAGGAACTGGTTTTTTTTTTTTTGCTTGTATTTATATTCCATGATTTGTCTAGTGTCTGGCACGTAAATGTTTAATAAAAATTTCTTGTTTTGTCTTATATTCAAGTGATGAACAATACACTGGAGCTAAGGTTATCATCACTGAGATGTGGAATTTGAATGCTTAGAATGAAACCTCTTAGGACAAGCAGGCTGCTTCTAGAGAGATCCTGGTCCTGAACTCAACTCTCATGTCATGTAGTTTGGGCCAAGAATTTTGGTGAATCTGGCCTGCAACCAGATGCAGAAATGACTCTTTGTATGTTTATCATCTTTCTGGGATCAAAAGATTGTTTTGGGAGAGGGAGCTGGGCTGCAGAATCAAGGAATGGGAGGAAAAAACATTTAAAGGAAAGAATTGCCTTGAAAAATATTTTGATGAAATTTGTGGGACTTGGCAAATGAATGGATATGGGGGTCCGTGAAAGCAGAGAAGAGATTCTGAACCTTTTTGATCCCATTAACATTTCAGCAGCAGGTCAGAATCTCATCCTAACTACTTTGGGACCTGGTCAAATGTAATTTTTTTAAGGGCAACCTTATGCTTTTTTTTGATGAATAATAAAAAAAATTCTAGTAGATTGGTTGACTAGTAGATGTAATTTTATCTCTTATTCTGGAACCAAAGAATCAGAGAGTCCTAAGTGAGAACCCAGTCAAGCGGTGGTTTGTCCATCTTCCTTCTACCTTTGAAAAAGCATTAAAACCAAATCACCTGGGATAGTGTTTTACTTTGTGCTTTTTCTTAAGATTCGTAAATTCTTACACTATGCCAGAAACAGCCAGGGAGATAGTAGATAGGTCCCTGAAGTCAGGCCAGGAGAAACTAGATCACTTTGGAAATCCCCAGACAGTGTGCAAGAAGAAGAGTATACAAACATGGAGGAAGTAGAAGGCATCAGATAAAACTTATTCTTCGACATGCAGAGGACACATAACAAACAGTTTGGCACAGATGGGCTGAAGGGGTCCTCATAATGACCTGGGAGCAAATACATAAATGAATACATGAACTCCTTGTTACTGTAGGGATATTTAAGAGGGCACTGAAGCAAAGCACAAGAATTTAATGGGGTGCCCATCCACTGGATGATGACTGAACAAATTGTTGTCTGAATGAAATGGAATGAGATTGTGTCCTAAAAAATGGTGAAAAAGATAGTTTCAGAGGAACCTGGGAAGGCTTGTATGAACTAATGCAAAGCGAAATGAGCAGAACCAGGAGAACAATTTATACAAGGACAACAATATTGTAAAAAACTTCAGAACTCTTGTCAATGCAAAGACTTGCTATATCTTCAGAGGACCTACGATGAATACAAATTTCCTGACAGAGAGACAATAGACTCAATATAGAGACATGTATATTGTCATTGAGGGTTTATTTTGCTTAACTATGCTTATTTGTTAGAAGAGGGTTTTTTTTTTCTTTTTTTTCTCAATTTTTACTTGAGGGAAATTGGAGCTAGAAGGTGGGTTACCAACAGTAATGTCAAAAAACTAAAAAGGATGCTGTTTAAACTTTTATATTAAATAATGCACATAATTAAATTGATGCACATAAGAAAAAAGATCAGAAGGAAATGCAGACTAACAGGTTGGTTTGGAAAGTAATGTATGGAGATACAGTTTCATATATAATCATGTTGTACTATATATATGGAAATACTCTTTTGGGTGTTTAAATTCAGAATATATATGTGTGTGTGCATGTAGAAATATATATACCTACATTTACTTCCTTTAAATATAAATAAATATATATATATATAATATATTTGATGAATATATGTATTCCTAGTATATATATTTGATAGATATTGAATATATATTTATCATATATATATTCAATATAATATATATATTTGATGAATATATATGTATATATTTTTCTAAATATATATATGTGTATATATATATTTGATGAATATATATGTATATATTTTTCTAAATAAATATATATATATATATATATATATATATATTTGATGAATATATATGGTTTAAGGAATGGAAATCTAGGCATGTATATACTTACATACACATATATTTTAAGGGAAGGAAATCCCCAGAGGGGACTAAGCTGGCTGTGGGGGCAAGACAGAGACTGTTCCCAGAAGCCCTGGGGGTATAGAAGAATTGTCTCTTCTCAGCCTAGGGGAATTTCTTTATAGAACTTTGGATGTGTGACCCAGATTTCTCTTTCTGGTTGCAACGTGACAACCCTTCCTCCCATAGGGAGATGAAGGTCAATAATTGGCCTGTGCCCATGAAGCAGATCAAGGCACCTATATAACCCCAGGGCATATGCACAAGTGTAGAAGGGGTGGGAAAGGGATTGACCTTTTGATGATTCTTGTGTGGTCACAAAATGCAGCTACTTTGAAAAGTGGTTTTTAAGCAGAGTAGGAGGGGGAAGCCTGGATGCTCTTTGTAAAAGCAGAACTGACTTCACAGTTCAAAAGGGAGAGGGACATTTCTCTCCATGTCCAGGCAACCAGGCAGAAATGCACTTGGAATAAGGAAAACTGGGTTTAAGTATTAGCTTCATCCCTTAACTACCTATGGAACCTTGAATAGCTCATTTAATTTCTGAGAGACTTGTCTAGAAAGCAGGCCTAATAATTTATACTTTCTCAATTCAAGAGTCATAAGAAACTAATATATATTACATGTAAACTGGAATAATCATTCTACAAAATGGTATAGGTGGGAGATATATTATAGACCAGATAAGTGGGTCTCAATCTTTTTGGTTTTAGGACCCCTTTTCTTTTTTAATTTTTAAAAATTTATTTATTTGCTGGTTTATTTTAAACACACATTGCTTTATGAATTATGTTGGGAGAGAAAAATCAGAGCAAAAGGGAAAAACCATGGGGAGATTAAAAAAAAAAAAACAGAAAAAAGAAGTGAACATAGCATGTGTTGATTTACATTCAGTCTCCTTAGTTCCTTTTCTGGATGCAGACAGCATTTTCTGTCCAAAGTCCAAGTCTTTCTTAGCTGATCATTGCATATTCTTGCTGTTATCGGGTACAATGTATTTCTGGTTCTGGTTGTTTTGCTCAGTATCAGTTCATGCAAATCTTTCCAGTCCTTTCTAAAATAATTTTTTATAGAACAATACTATTCCATTATCTTTATATACCACAACTTGTTCAGCCATTCCCCAATTGATGGGCACTTACTCCTTTCCTATTTCTTTGCTTCCACAAAAGGAGCTGCTACAAACATTTTTGCACATGTGGAACCTTTTCTCTCCTTTATGATTTCCTTGGGATACAGATCCACAATGGCACTGCTGGGCCAAAGGATATGCACAATTT